>NC_086446.1:310294214-310514214 GCF_028390025.1 Pseudophryne corroboree
CAGATTCTTCAAGACATTATACAATTGGTCTGGATCTTTAATTTCTTTCCTGTAGAATAAAATAAGAAAATATAAGTTTGGACTTTGTAATAGAGTAATATTTTCTCTTGATAGCAAAGAAAATTCTATACATTAGTCACCATATAAAATTGCAGAATAAACTGGGAACTGGAGATAGGATTAGAAAATCAGTCACCTATGGCTCTTATGAGCAAAGAGTGATAGAAAGTCAAAACCAATGTACTGAACTGTAATGGGCCCTACAGACATGCTGATCCGCCACCGAGGGGCCCGACGGCCGATACGGCCGACCCGGCGGTGGGGGGGCAGTGACGTTTCTTCACTCCCCCCGTCACGCGGCTCCATTGAAGTGCAGGCAAATATGGACGAGATTGTCCATATTGGCCTGCATGTACAGCCGACGGGGGACCAGCGATGAACGAGCGCAGGGCCGCGCATCGTTCATCGCTGGAGCCTCCACACTGAAAGATATGAACGAGTTCTCGTTCATTTATGAACGAGATCGTTCATATCTTTCAAACAAATCGGCATGTGTGTAGGGCCTATAAGACTAAAAAAAAATTAAAAAAATCTAGATACCGTACAATGGGGCAGATTCAATTGCTGGCGGGGTTTTGGTATTAATTTGCTGGACTTAAAATGTGATCCACAGAAATCAACGAGTCCTTTTTCACACACCTCCAGAGCAAGTCTGAATTTTCCTAAGATCATTCATTTTAGGATAAACAGGCACTTACTCTGGAAAACCTGACGTTAGCACAGCCCACTCCAGGCATCTCGCGGTGCATGGAGTATTGAGACTAGATACAGGCGGACATATATATACTTCAGCCCACCAAATAACACCAATGCTATATATAGGTAAAAACTTCTCTTAAATTAGGAACAATGACAAATCAAACACACCCAGGAAAGAGAAGTTCAGTCTGTGTGGGATTTACTCTTACATCCTATCTGGGGGACACTAGACTGGGTTTAGATGGAAGGCTTAACAAAAGGGCACTAAATAGTTACCTAACTACTCCCTGGTTAACAAGTCTGCCTGACAAGCTCTTGCGGCTGGCGGTTAGGATCCAGTGGACGATGCAAAATCTGTGGGCCTATCAGAGAGAGAATATTGAGAAACGCTGCCTAAGGACGCCTCTGTTTTCTGCTCTGACCTGTACAAAAAATAAGAATTTACTTACCGATAATTCTATTTCTCATAGTCCGTAGTGGATGCTGGGACTCCGTAAGGACCATGGGGAATAGCGGCTCCGCAGGAGACTGGGCACAAAAGTAAAAGCTTGAACTAGCTGGTGTGCACTGGCTCCTCCCCCTATGACCCTCCTCCAAGCCTCAGTTAGGATACTGTGCCCGGACGAGCGTACATAATAAGGAAGGATATTGAATCCCGGGTAAGACTCATACCAGCCACACCGTACAACCTGTGATCTGAACCCAGTTAACAGTATGATAAACGAAGGAGCCTCTGAAAAGATGGCTCACAACAATAATAACCCGAATTTTGTAACAATAACTATATACAAGTATTGCAGACAATCCACACTTGGGATGGGCGCCCAGCATCCACTACGGACTATGAGAAATAGAATTATCGGTAAGTAAATTCTTATTTTCTCTAACGTCCTAAGTGGATGCTGGGACTCCGTAAGGACCATGGGGATTACACCAAAGCTCCCAAACGGGCGGGAGAGTGCGGATGACTCTGCAGCACCGAATGAGAGAACTCCAGGTCCTCCTCAGCCAGGGTATCAAATTTGTAGAATTTAGCAAACGTGTTTGCCCCTGACCAAGTAGCTGCTCGGCAAAGTTGTAAAGCCGAGACCCCTCGGGCAGCCGCCCAAGATGAGCCCACCTTCCTTGTGGAATGGGCTTTTACAGATTTTGGCTGTGGCAGGCCTGCCACAGAATGTGCAAGCTGAATTGTACTACAAATCCAACGAGCAATCGTCTGCTTAGAAGCAGGAGCACCCAGCTTGTTGGGTGCATACAGGATAAACAGCGAGTCAGATTTCCTGACTCCAGCCGTCCTGGAAATATATATTTTCAGGGCCCTGACTACGTCCAGTAACTTGGAGTCCTCCAAGTCCCTAGTAGCCGCAGGCACCACAATAGGCTGGTTCACGTGAAACGCTGAAACCACCTTTGGGAGAAATTGAGGACGAGTCCTCAATTCTGCCCTATCCGTGTGAAAAATCAGGTAAGGGCTTTTATAAGATAAAGCCGCCAATTCTGAGACACGCCTGGCTGAAGCCAGGGCTAACAGCATTACCACCTTCCATGTGAGATATTTTAATTCCACAGTGGTGAGTGGTTCAAACCAATGTGATTTTAGGAACCCCAAAACCACATTGAGATCCCAAGGTGCCACCGGGGGCACAAAAGGAGGCTGTATATGCAGTACCCCTTTGACAAACGTCTGGACTTCAGGCACTGAAGCCAGTTCTTTTTGGAAGAAAATCGACAGGGCCGAAATTTGAACCTTAATGGACCCTAATTTTAGGCCCATAGACAGTCCTGTTTGCAGGAAATGTAGGAAGCGACCCAGTTGAAATTCCTCTGTAGGGGCCTCTTTGGCCTCACACCACGCAACATATTTTCGCCAAATGCGGTGATAATGTTTCGCGGTTACATCCTTCCTGGCCTTTATCAGGGTAGGGATGACTTCTTCTGTTTGAAAAGACGGTGTCTTTTTCTGCTGAGAGGTGACCTGGGGTAAAAAGGTGGACTTTCCGGCCGTTGCCGTGGCCACCAGGTCCGATAGACCGGCCCCAAATAACTCCTCCCCTTTAAACGGCAATACTTCCATATGTCGTTTGGAATCCGCATCCCCTGACCACTGTCGCGTCCATAACGCTCTTCTGGCAGAAATGGACATAGCACTCACTCTTGATGCCAGGGTGCAAATATCCCTCTGTGCATCACGCATATATAGTAATGCATCCTTCAAATGCTCTATAGTTAGTAATATACTGTCCCTATCCAGGGTATCAATATTTTCAGTCAGGGAATCCGACCACGCCACTCCAGCACTGCACATCCAGGCTGATGCGATTGCTGGTCGCAGTATAACACCAGTATGTGTGTATATACCCTTCAGGATATTTTCCAGCCTTCTATCCGCTGGTTCTTTGAGGGCGGCCGTATCAGGAGACGGTAACGCTACTTGTTTAGATAAACGTGTGAGCGCTTTATCTACTCTAGGGGGTGTTTCCCAACGCGCCCTAACCTCTGGTGGGAAAGGGTATAGTGCCAATAATTTATTAGAAATTAGCACTTTTTTATCGGGGGAAACCCACGCTTTATCACACACCTCATTTAATTCATCTGACTCAGGAAAAGCTACTGGTAGTTTTTTCACTCCCCACATAATACCTTCTTTGTGGTACTTGTAGTGTCAGAAATGTTCAATGCCTCCTTCATTGCCGTGATCATGTAACGTGTGGCCCTACTGGACATTACGTTTGTCTCCTCACCGTCGACACTGGACTCAGTATCCGTGTCTGGGTCTGTGTCGACCCACTGAGGTAACGGGCGTTTTATCGCCCCTGACGGTGTCTGAGACGCCTGGACAGGCACTAATTGATTTGTCGGCTGTCTCATGTCGTCAACAGTTTTTTGTAAAGTGCTGACATTGTCACGTAGTTCTTTAAGTACAACCATCCAGTCAGGTGTCGACTCCCTAGGGGGTGACATCACTAATACAGGCAATTGCTCTGCTTCCACATCATTTTCCTCCTCATACATGTCGACACAATCGTACCGACACCCAGCACACACACAGGGAATGCTCCGATAGAGGACAGGACCCCACTAGCCCTTTGGGGAGACAGAAGGAGAGTTTGCCAGCACACACCAGAGCGCTATATATATATATATAGGGATAACCTTATATAAGTGTTACTCCCTTTTATAGCTGCTGTTTATAATTTAGCTGCCAATAGTGCCCCCCCTCTCTCGTTTTTACCCTGATTCTGTTGTGCTGAGGAGATAAGGCCGTCGTGAAGGGGCGGAGCCTATCTCCCGCTTTTTTCTGGAAAACTGGCAGGGGTTAAATACATCCATATAGCCCAGGAGCTATATGTGATGTATTTCTTTTGCCATCCTAAGGTATTTCTGTTTTTATTGCGTCTCAGGGCGCTCCCCCCCAGCGCCCTGCACCCTCAGTGACCGGAGTGTGAAGTGTGCTGAGAGCAATGGCGCACAGCTGCAGTGCTGTGCGCTACCTTAGTTGAAGACAGGAACGTCTTCTGCCGCCGATTTCACCGGACCTCTTCGTTCTTCTGGCTCTGTAAGGGGGCCGGCGGCGCGGCTCCGGGACCCATCCAGGCTGAACCTGTGATCGTCCCTCTGGAGCTAATGTCCAGTAGCCTAAGAAACCCAATCCACTCTGCACGCAGGTGAGTTCGTTTCTTCTCCCCTTAGTCCCACGATGCAGTGAGCCTGTTGCCAGCAGGACTCACTGAAAATAAAAAACCTAAAATAAACTTTTACTCTAAGCAGCTCAGGAGAGCCACCTAGCATGCACCCTTCTCGTTCGGGCACAAAAATCTAACTGAGGCTTGGAGGAGGGTCATAGGGGGAGGAGCCAGTGCACACCAGCTAGTTCAAGCTTTTACTTTTGTGCCCAGTCTCCTGCGGAGCCGCTATTCCCCATGGTCCTTACGGAGTCCCAGCATCCACTTAGGACGTTAGAGAAAGAGGTTCCCACACCTTCAAGGGGGCTCTTCATTGATCAACTTTCCTTCTTCCGGACTGCTAATATTTTCTCTTGATAGCAAAGAAAATTCTATACATTAGTCACCATATAAAATTGCAGAATAAACTGGGAACTGGAGATAGGATTAGAAAATCAGTCACCTATGGCTCTTATGAGCAAAGAGTGATAGAAAGCTAAAACCAATGTACTGAACTGTAATGGGCCCTACAGACATGCCGATCCGCCACCGAGGTTCACACACCTTTCTGATAAGGACAGAGACCAGGGCTTTTCTATAATAAAGTAATTTTTTTTCATATATCCATTCTGAACTAATGGCAAACTCAGTCTCTCAGGGATCAGGTTACACATGATCTCTGTCAGTATAATGCTGTGCCCAGCTCCAGCCCTGGTGTGTGGTTTTTTCCTGCACTAGTATGGGCAGAAACTAAATATACATATAATACTAATAAATCCAAGCAGATGATGGATCACTGTAAGTTTGCTCACACTTTCTCAGATACTAGCCTCACCTTGCAGTTGCTGAACACCCAATTCCATGAGGGATTCAGATAGTGTTCGTTGTGTCACTCATAGGTGCACCCTGGTCTGAAGGCATCCTTGCATCTTAAGGGCCCCATACACTACAACGATATGTCGGAGGCGCTTTCCCTTGAACTCTCCCGGTAGCTTCCCGGGAGTGGTTCCATAAGATTAGGTTCATTTTGCATGCAATATATCATATGCGATCCCAGCAATGCCTGCAGGAACCGACATATCAACAGTGCAGCACTAATGATCTAGGGGAGCCGATCCGACCCTCACGGGGCCACGCATTGCATCAGATTCCCAGCCAAAATGCCCGATTTCACCCAATATATCGGGCCAAATTGGGCTTAAATCAGGCATAATCGTTCTAGTGTATGGGGCCCTTTAGAATGTCAAAGTTGCCTATCTTCAAGTCCCTGCTGGATGGCACTGTGGGATTATGCGGCTGGAAATTCAATTTCCAGATGTGAGCCTTCTGTTCATCTCTTTGTTCTCCAGGTGTTCCTTATCAGGGTTTCCTTAGGCAGCCAGCTTGGCTACACTGACATTCCCTTTTTGGGCCCACTTCAGTCACCCCTCCTGAAACCCCACTGTGTTCTGGTGGCAGTTTGTGGGTTTTAACATCTGTGCTAAATCAGTAGGCTTTATCAGCTACATTACAGATTCCATATTGGTTCCAGAGGCTGGTTTTCTTTTTGGGCCTACTGTCACAGCACCAGCAGTCAGTGAGTGTCTTCCTGGGTCCATTATTCAGGTTTTCCAATTTCTAGACCAGGGGTTCTCAAACTCGGTCCTCAGGACCCCACACAGTGCATGTTTTGCAGGTAACCCAGCAAGTGCACAGGTGTATTAATTACTCACTGACCCATTTTAAAAGGTCCACATGTGTAGCTAATTATTTCACTTGTGATTCTGTGAGGAGACCTGCAAAACATGCACTGTGTGGGGTCCTGAGGACCGAGTTTGAGAACCTGTGTTCTAGACTGATCTTTATTGACACTGTAGTGGTGTCTATTCTCCATCATAGTTGATGAGGTTGAAAATACAAACAAAACTGTCTATCGAGTTCAACATGTATTATAATTCTTGTACTAATATGTATGTAACTATAGTTTAACTATAATGACCCAGATGAAGTTATGTTTTTAAGTCTAACAATATAATTTGTGCTTCTTCTAAAAAAAACACTTTTATATCCTTGGATATTTCTTTCAGTTAGGAATTTATCTACAGTAATCCATTTTAAAACTTATTGACTGAGTCCACCATTTCTCTGGCACAGAATTCCAAAACCTTACTGCCCTTAATGTGAAGAACCCTTTCCTTCAAATGGTATAAAAAAATTCCTTGCCTCCAGTCTGAGAGGGTGTCCACGTGTCCTGAGCAGAGATTTTTAATAAACATATCGCCTGAAAGGTCTTTGTATTGTCCTTTCATAAATTTGTAAATATTAATAATGTCCCGTCTTAACCGTCTCTTTTTGAGTGTAACCATATCTAACCTAATAAGCCTTTCCTCATAGTCCAGTACCTCTAACCCCTAATTAATTTGTTGGCCCTTTCAAGTTCCGAGATATCTTTTATTGTACGGTGCCCAGAACTGTACACAATATTCAAGGTGCGGCCCTACCAATGATATATATCAGGGATGTGGAACCTTTGGTCCTCCAGCTGTTGTTGAACTACACATCCCAGCATGCCTTGCAATAGTTTTAGCATGGCCAAATAGCAAAACTGTAGCAAGGACATGCTGGGATGTGTAGTTCAACAACAGCTGGAGGGCCAAAGGTTCCCCACCCCTGTTTATATAGTGGCAGGATTACACTCTCGTCCCTTGTCTCCATCCCCGTTTTATGCATGCTAACACCTTATTTGCCTTTGTTGCTGCACTCTGACATTGGGTACTGCTGCTAAGTATGTGGTCAATGAGCACCCCCAGGTTTTTTTCAACTACCGTTTCCCCTAAGACTTCCCCACTTAATTTGTAGGTTGCCTGATTGTTCTTCGTCCCAAGGTATATAACCTTACATTTTCTATATTGAACCTCATTCTCCATTTGTCTGCCCTAAACTTCCAACTTAAGCAGGTCATCCTGTAGAGACTCAACATCCTTGTCTGAATTAATTACTTTGCAGAGTTTAATATCGTGCTGGGTGCTTTCCAGACCCACTCCTAGGTCATTAATACATATGTTAAACAATAGTGGCCCAAGTACGGACCCTTGCGTATTCCACTGTGTACTGGGGCCCAGTCAGAAAACATCCCATTGACCACCACTCGCTGTTCCCTGTAATGCAGCCAATTGCTTTTCCAAGCACAAACGGTGTTGCCTAAACCAAGCTCTCTTAATTTGAAAATCAGCCTCATGTGTGGTACGGGTGTTGATCATTAGATCGACAGTGTCTAGGTCGACAATGTTTAGGTTGACCACTATAGGTCGACAGTCACTAGGTAGACAGGGTTGGAAGGTCGACAGGTCAAAAGGTCGACATGTTTTTTTTTTTTTTTTTCGGTGTCGTTTTCTTCGTAGTGTGAGCGGGAACCCCAATTAGTACACCGTGTCCACTCGCCATGCTTTGGGCAGATTACCGTTCGAATCATAGTTCATGTGGATCGTTAAGTATGAAAAAGTAAAAAAAAGAAAGAAAAAAAAAGAAAAAATTGTGAAAAACTCATGTCGACCTAGCACACGTCGACATAGAAACCATGTCGACCTTCCACCCTGTCGACCTATAGTGGTCGACCTAGACAGTGTCGATCTTCAGACCGGATCCCTGTGGTACCGTCTCGAAGGCTTTAGCAAAATCTAAATAGACCACGTCTACTGTTTTACCCTGATCAATATTGTTGTTCACAGGTGTTGCTTAGGTGAATTGCTGGCTTCCATCGGGGGAAGTGCTTTTGCTGGATGTATTTCTTGGTCTGGAGTCATTCATCCCATGCATGTGGGTTACACGTGCCCTGACCTAGGCTTAATGTGTCTTATGAGGGGCCCATTAGTATTCAGTCCAACTTGGTCTCTGGGAGAGCGTTATTAAGTGCAGGACTGTACCCATGCCCTCAGCATGCCTCTAGATTGGCATGGACATGTGGCATGCAGTTTTTCTGGCCAGGTAGTTAGAGCCTCCCTGGTATCTGCCTATCCGAGTAGATCTTCTGAGCCAGGGCTTAGTTCTGTTGATTCAGTTAGCTTTTCAGACGCAAACAATACAGAGTTTTGAACTCCAAGCATGGTTTGGCAATGCGTGTACTCATCCTCTTAGGCATGCTTTGGGAGGTCCAAGAGTCTAGCAGAGTCCCCAGATAGACGTAGGAGGATTTTCTACTCACTGCAAAAACTATTTCATGCAATCCATCTGGGGAACAATGTGTTCCCTCCCTGGTGGTTGTTCTTGTTATAGGTGGTTCTCCAATCAGCTTTATTATATAATAAAATGAAGGTCCACTGAAGGGGGAGGCCTTAGAGGGTCTCCGTTATTTAACTATTTAGTGTCTACTCCCGTGCCTTCCCTCTAAACCTAGAGTCCAACAGTCTCCCCTAGATGGATAACAAGGAAAGGTCTTTACCAGGAGTATAAAACTTTTTGACAAGATAGGTGTTTGCAGATATTAGAAGTTGATCTTATGGGGGATAAAACATTATAGAAAGGTATTCAGTAAGACTACCATTTTTTTATATAATTTTTTTATCATGGACGGCTAGAGTCAGCGGAACGAGTTCTAAGAACATGCACTATCTTCATCTGTGGCACATATACACAGGGGTTTACATAGAATCATCAGGTTGTAAAATCCGGCATTTTTGATAGTGTTCATGCTTAACCTTCAAAAGGGCAATGCTTTTAAGCTAAAAAAGCATTGCCCTTTTAAAAAGGATTTTAAAATACCTACCGGTAACTCCTTTTCTCGTAGTCCATAATACCCCTTTCACACCAGCCAAAATTTCCCGGGTTAATGCACATGAACGCGCATCAACCCGGGAAATTTCTCAGTGTGAAAGGGTACAGGGTCAAAATCCTGGGATTCCTGCTCCGGCATTCCAACCCTGCTATCTTCCCGGGAACCTGGTCAGTGTTCACTCTCTATGTAGCAGGTGGCGCTTAGAGATCATGTGATCTCTTGCGCCACCCCCGCTGCGTCACCGCTGACATCAGCAACCTGGCAATATGCCGGGCTGCTGACTGCAGTATGCAAGGGGTCTTACCCGGGAATGCCCCTGTATGATCCCTGGACCGTATTCCCGGGTAAGACCCGCAGTTTTTGGTATGAAAGGGGTATAAGGGATATTGGGGACAGAATTAGTACGATGGGCATAGACTGGTCAAAAGGAGCCTGTGCACTTTCAATTTCATCAACTGGGTGTGCTGGCTCCTCCCCTCTATCTCTCCTCCTACAGGTCAGTTATAGGTAAAATAGTGCCGGAAGGAGAATTACATACTTGAGAGAAGGAACATAAAGGTGGTGAGAATTATACACCAGCACACCAAAACATAACCAGGCAAGCAACATGCAGAAAGTCACCGCACAGAGGTGGGTGCCCAATATCCCTTATGGACTACAAGAAAAGGATTTACCGGTAGGTATTTAAAATCCTATTTTCTCTAGCATCCATAAGGGATATTGGGGACAGAATTAGTACGATGGGGACGTCCCAAAACGTCCAGAACGGGTGGGAACGTGCGTAGATTTCTGCAGCACCGCCTGCCCAAACTGGGTATTCTCCTTGGCCAGGGTATCAAATTTGTAGAAAATCACAAAAGTGTTCTTCCCAGACCAGGTAGCAGCTCGGCATAGTTGTAAGGCCGAGACACCACAGGCAGCCACCCAGCAAGAGCCCACCGATCTTGTAGAGTGGGCCTTCAGAGACTTAGGAACAGGTAAGGCCGCCGACACATAGGCCTGTTGGATAGTAAGCCTAATCCAACGAGCAATGAACTGCTTTGAAGCAGGACAACCCTTTTTCTGCGCATCATAGAGCATGAACAAGGAATCCGTCTTCCTGACCCGGGCTGTGCATTTGACGTAGATCTTCAAAGCGCGCACCACATCTAAAGACTCCGGAAGAGCTGAAGCGTCAGAGCAAGATGGAACCACAATAGGTTGATTCAGATGGAATGCGGAGACAACATTTGGCAGGAACTGCTGTCGAGTCCGGAGCTCCGCTCTGTCCTCGATAAAAGACCAAGTAGGGACTTTTACATGATAAGGCCCCCAATTCTGAAACACAACTAGCAGAAGCCAGGGCCAACAACATCACTGTCTTCCATGTGAGGTACTTGAGGTACTGAGGTCTTCTACTGCCATCAGAGGCTCAAACCAGGAGGACTGTAGAAATTGAAACACTACATCCAAAGCCCAGGGTGCCGTAGGCGGCACAAAGGGACGTTGTATGTGGAGCACCCCATATAAAAAAAGTCTGAACTTCCAGCAACATAGCCAATTTCTTCTGAAAGAAAATTGAAAGAGCTGAAATCTGGACCTTAACGGAACCCAGACGTAAGCCTTTATCCACACCAGCCTGCAGGAAACGTCCCAAGTGAAACTCCGCAGGCGGATACGTGCGTTCCTCGCATCAAGCGACATATCTCCTCCAGATATGATGATAATGTTTTGACGTGACAGGTTTTCTGGCTAGCACCATAGTAGTAATGGCCTTTTTGGAAAACCCTTTGAGAGCTAGGATATTCCGCTCAACTTCCATGCCGTCAAATGAAGCCGTCGTAAGTCCGGGTAGACAAACGGTCCTTGCTGAAGAAGATCCTTTCTTAGTGGCAGAGGCAAAGGGTCTTCTATGGACATGTCCAGAAGAGTTGCATACCACGCCCTTCAGGGCCAATACGGCGCAATCAGGATTGCTTGGATTCTGCGATGTCTGATCCACTGGAGCACCCTTGGGATCAACGGGATCAGAGGGAATAGGCAGACCAGCCGGTAAGGCCAAGGTTACATCAGTGCATCCAATGCACCGCCTGAGGGTCCCTGGTTCGCGAGCAGTAGCATTAAAGCTTCTTGTTGAGGCGAGGCGCCATCATGTCGATCTGCGGGTATCCCCATCTGTCGATAATCTGTTGAAACACCTGAGGATGTAATCCACACTCCACCGGGTGGAGGTCGTGGCGACTCAGGAAGTCCGCTTCCCAGTTGTCCACTCCTGGAATGAAAATTGCGGACCGTGCTCTTGCATTTCTTTCCGCTCAGAGAAGTATTTTTGACACTTCTCGCATGCAGGCCTTAATTTTTTCCCATCCTTGTCGACTGATGTACGACACTGCCGTGGCGTTGTCCGACTGAACCTGGATCGCCCGATCCCTGAGCAGAGGGGCGTCCTGATGTAGAGCATTGTATATCGCCCGTAGTTCCAGAATGCTGATCGGGAGTAGGGCCTCTTGGACAGAACACCTGCCCTGGAACTGTGCCCCCCTGGGTGACAGCTTCCCCATCCTCGTAGACTGGCATCCGTCGTGAGGAGGGTCCAATCCTGGATCCTGAAACGTCGACCTTCCAGCAGGTTGGAAGACTGCAACCACCACAGGAGCGAAATCCTGGCCTGGGGTGACAGCTGAATCATTTGGCACATCTGGAGATGTGAACTGGACCACTTGTTCAGGATGTCCAATTGGAAAGGTCTGGCATGGAACTTGCCGAACTGTATCGCCTCGTACGAGGCCACCATTTTTCCCAACAACTTTATGCAAAGATGTATGGAAACTCGAGCAGGACGGAGAACCATGCGAACCATCTCTTGAAGTGTTCTCACCTTGTCTTCTGGGATAAACACTCTGAACTACAGTATTCAGTATCGTACCCAGAAACATGAGCCGTTGAGACGGTTCTAGTTGAGACTTCTGTAGATTTAGGATCCACCCGTGGTGAGACAGAAGTTGGATAGTGCGATCTATATGAAGCAATAGAAGCTCCCTAGAACTTGCTTTTATGAGTAGATCGTCCAGGTAAGGGACAATGTTGACCCCCTGGACTCTGAGCGGGAACATCATTTCCACCATCACCTTCGTGAACACCATCGGAGCTGTAGACAGGCCGAAGAGCAACGCCTGAAACTGGTAGTGATAGTTCAGTAGGGCGAATCGTAGATAGGCCCGATGAGGAGGCCAAATTGGGATATGCAAGTAGGCGTCCTTGATATCCAGGGACACAAGGAATTCCTGCTGTTCCAGGCCCGCGATCACCGCTCTCAAATATCCCATCTTGAATTTGAAAACCTTCAGGTTAGGATTCAAAGACTTCAGATTCAAAATGGGTCTCGCAGACAGGTCTGGTTTTGGCACTACAAACAGACTGGAGTAGTAACCTTGTCTTTGTTGTAGCAGGGGTACTGGAACAATGACTTGGGACTGGACCAACTTGTTGATGGCCAGTAGTAGTGTAACACGCATATTTTCCAAAGCTAGCAAGCCTGATTTGAAAAATCAACAACAGAGAACAAATTTTTGTGTAACCAGATCAAGTGCGCTCAACAGCAGCCCAATGGACAAGCAGGTGAAGTGGCTTCTACCCAAACCACTAAACAATACACAAACAAACAATATCACCACTTTATCCTTCGGCGCTTTTAGATCGGATGAATGAGTTTCTAAACTCTGCCTCCTCAGGTGTTTCTCCAAAGTGGACAAATTCTCACAGCTTCTATATGCTCAAGAGATAAAGAAGAGGAAATCTCATAGTGTATCACCCCTTCAATAATTTTCACACACAGGGTTAGTAATATAGCCTCCTACCAAATTTGGTGGTCTACTGACTAAGTAGACAATAACACTTTTACTGGAGCGGCTATAGCCTGTTATGAATCCCCTCCTTCCTTTAATATTCTTTCAATACTCCTCCATTGCATATGGAATAAAAGAAAAGCTTCCAATAGTGTAATAAATGTAATAAAATCCAAAAAAAAAGAACAGTGCAAATAGCAAATTATGGATGGACTCTCACCCGGTCATATGGTCTACCATGTAAAAAGTAGACATAAGCGTATTATAAAACAGTGTCACAGGCGTCCCCGAATACCCACTGTACCATCTGACCTCTGGAGAGCTTCACCAAAACAGTCCTCAGTGTTATTGTCTACTTAGTCAGTAGACCACCAAATCCGGTAGGAGGCTATATTACTAACCCTGTGTGTGAAAATTATTGAAGGGGTGATACACTATGAGATTTCCTCTTCTTTATCTCTTGAGCATATAAAAGCTGTGAGAATTTGTCCGCTTTGGAGAAACACCTGAGGAGGCAGAGTTTAGAAACTGTCATTCATCCGGTGCTAAAAGCGCCGAAGGATAAAGTGGTGATATTGTTTGTTTGCGATTTGAAAAATCGTTGGGGAGGAGCACCGTCGAACTCCAGCTTGTAACCCTGAGAGATAAGGTCCCTTACCCAGGCATTTTGGCAGGAACCGCCCCAGATGTGGCTGTAGTGACGTAATTGAGCTCCCACCGCGAGATTCCCTTGGGGTGGGTGGGCACCGTCATGCTGAAGTTTTAGCGGAAGCTGAACTGGTGCTCTGGTCCTGAGAGCCGGTAACGGCTGGTTTCTTAAGTTTACCTCTGGAGCCTCTAGCTGCACTGGAGGCACCCTGTGCCCTAGATCGAAATCTGGAGGACCAAAAGGACTGAGTAGACGTCCCGGGTAGGTACGTCTAGCAGGCGGAGCCCCTGAAGGGAGAAACGTGGATTTCCCAGCAGTAGCTTGAGAGATCCATGCGTCCAATTCACCTCCGAAGAGCCATTCACCTGTGAAGGGAAGCGATTCCACATTATGTTTGGAGTCCGCGTCTGCAATCCACTGACGCAACCATATGGCTCTGCGTGCAGACACAGCAATAGCAGTGGTCCTAGCATTAATATTGCCAATCTCTTTAAGGGAGTCGCAGAAGACTCATGCAGTGTTCTGAATGTGTTTTAGTTAAGTTACAGCAGTAACCAAGGTCATATCCCCTGAAAAGCCCTCCTGAATCTGAGTAGCCCATGTATGAATGGCATGCTTCATCCAGCAACCAGCAATGACCGGCCTTTGAGCTACACCTGCAGCATTGTAGATAGATTTTAGAGCGGTCTCTATTTTTCTATCCCCCGGGTCCTTTACCGTAAAAAAGTCTGGAGCAGGGAGCACCGCCTTTTTAGAAAGACGAGAGACTGAGACGTCTACTGCTGGAGATTCTTCACAGGATTTCCTGCCTTCAGGGGCAAAGGGGAAGGTATTTAAAAACCTTTTGGACACCTGATATTTTTTATCTGGATTTTTCCAGGCTAATTTAAATAAATAATCCAATTCTTTAGAATCAGGGAAGGTGACAGACAGTTCGTCTAGTGGGAGGAAAAATGACTGCTGATTAGTAGCATCCTCCAGGGGGAGCTTTAACACATCCCGTATAGCCAATATAAAGGGTTCAATACCCTGTGTAGGGGTGGAGCTCCCGCTTATGGGGTCCACATCATCCTGTATATCATCAGTATCTGATAGAAGTGCAGGTAAAGCACGTTTTTGTGCACCTGTAGTGGACAGGGGGGGATGTTTAGCAGCTAGTTTTGCCACTGCTTGTTGCAGTTCCTTAGTTTTATTGGCATTAGCAGTGAGTTGAGATGAAATATCAGACATCATAGTTTTGATAACACCCAGCCAGGAGGGCTCTGGACTCTCCCCCACATTTTATCAGCATTTTGTGATGACTGACTACATTGCTCACATGATATTGAGTCAGATGAGCTAGGGCAGGCCTGGCCAACCTGTGTCTCTCCAGTTGTTGTGAAACTACACATCCCAGCATGCCCTGCCACAGTTTTAGCATTCCCTAATAGCAAAACTGTGGCAAAGCATGATGGGATTTGTAGTTTTACAACAGCTGGAGAGGTTGGCCAGACCTGAGCTAGGGGAAAATCTAGCATTACACACACACACACACACACACTGCATAACATCTGTTTTACCATTGTGAAAAGAAAAATAGGTAGAATACACATACAACACAGCCTGCCCTATTGCACGTGAGAAGAGACACAGGAGAGAAGACACCAGCGCACCCACCGCTGCACAGCCCCAGTGAGGTTGTCAGCGTTTTATACAAACATATAAACAGTGAGTCTGTCTAATGAAAAATCCCTCAGAGGGCGGATATTTGTGCACCAAATAGCGGCTGTCCCCCTCTACACTCTGTACCAGTGATCCAGCGTGTGACCGTTATGGAGGAGCTGTGTGAGGCTGCTGCTGCAGGAGGCGCCAAAATGCCGCTGAGCGCGCTCTGATGTAGCTCAGCCCCCCGCTATGGCGCCGGAGCTACTGTGTATTTTTTATACTGGCATGGTCTCCTAAACATTAGTAGCCTCACATAAATGCTTGGTACCATGTAATAAGCCAGTCTCACGCAGGGGTCAAAGCAGGTCCCCTCCTGCACAGTGAACCGGGGGACCACCCTAGCGGGGTCCCCAGTGTGTACTCACCACCGATGATAACCTTCAGGCAGTGTTAGGGGTGTGCGGCATGCTGCGGCAGCCAAGGCGCCATGCCCTGCTGAAAAAACAGCCCCTCAGGATGGTGGTCCTGCAGCGGGGAAGTGGCTCTGCACCTCAAGAGGCCGGTGACCGCCCCCTAACTCCCACAGTGCAGGTATACTGTTGCCTAAACAGCATACCGAAAGAAATAAAGGTTTAAAAGAAATTGGAAAAAAACAAACTCTGGAGCTTGCAGAGATGTGCATCCTCTCCAGAGGGCACTTTTTTCTAAACTGACCTGTAGGAGGGGGCATAGAGGGGAGGAGCCACCACATTCAGTTGAATAAATTTAAAGTGCACTGGCTCCTTTGGACCCGTCTATACCCATCATACTAATTCTGTCTCCAACATCCCTTATGGATGCTAGAGAAAATGTCTAGCATGAACACAGACCATCAAGAGAAGTCATCTGATATTTCCTTTACAGTTAAGAGCTGCTGCTTATATTCACCCTTTTTCTTTGCAAGATGGTTTCCAGCCAGTTTCTCCTGAAACAAAAAGCCATCAGTGTTGCATTAATACTAATCCCCTCTAGCAAATCAGCCACCAACAGCATCAAACAATAACTAGCAAAAACTTACGTATGCCTGGGATACATTCAACTGGAATCTGTCGTACTCCCTCCTTGAAACAGGTAAGCCCAGGATATACTTTGCGGATCTGAGCCTGTCTACGTTCAATCAATTTCTTAATGATCTGTATTTATCAAATAAGTACAATAGTCAAGGGTAAATTACACAATAGCATTTCAGTTTTTACATTCCTAACTTAAATATATAACTTTCTTTAGGAAATCCTAAGCTCATAGCAGACTTTGTAATATTCTGTATAATGTAAAGCAGGCTAACCTGTACCTTTACACATATGTATTTATTGAAAGTATTAGTTTGTGAGAAACTGGAAGAGGTACTTCTAATTTGTACACTAAACCTTGTCAAAAAAGGCACAAGCTGAGAGAGACATGGTATGCTCATTACTACAAAATACAATGAAGCATCCAGTTAATGACATGGTCTATCATGTTGCTTCAGGGACTGTTCATGATGAAAATGTTTAGAACATAGTTTGCAAGTGAACCCTTAGTGCCAGCATCACTTCAATTACAATGTGCACTATAACTATGAATAAAGGGTATTCCAACTGCAGAAATGAAAATCATTAGCTTGATGCTCAAACCTCTTTTTGTTTCTTGATGATGTGGGAGAGCTCTGTGTAAGGGATGCGAGGGTTGAGCTCACATTCCATCAGGGTGGCACCTTCGTAATCCTTGATATAACCCAGGTATCGACTCTTTGGAACTTTGATGTCCTTTGAAAACCCCTACATGAAAAATGCGGAATAATAAAAAAGTTGGTAGAAAACAGAAATAGTTACATAAAGCAGAGAGAAACAAGGAAAGGGGAAAAAATAGGATTTTAATACCTACCGGTAAATCCTTTTCTCTTAGTCCGTAGAGGATGCTGGGGATGCTTCAAGAACCATGGGGTATAGACGGGATCCGCAGGAGACATGGGCACTTTAAGACTTTAAAAGGGGTGTGAACTGGCTCATCCCTCTATGCCCCTCCTCCAGACTCCAGTTATAGGAACTGTGCCCAGGGAGACGGACATTTCGAGGAAATAATTTATTGTTAAACCACGGTGAGCATTTTACCAGCTCAAACCTCCAGTAGGTCGCAGAACGTGGCATTCAATAGAACACCAGCCAACGGCATGAAGAATATGCAGCAATACGCTGACATAAAACGTAACACAATCTGTGTGTGTAAACACAACCAGTAACCGCATAACGCATGTTATGGCCTGAATAACGTCAGCAACAGGCTGACTTAACCACAACACACCATGTGTGTAAACATACCCAATGACTGCAGATACAGTCCGCACTGGGACGGGCGCCCAGCATCCTCTACGGACTAAGAGAAAAGGATTTACCAGTAGGTATTAAAATCCTATTTTCTCATACGTCCTAGAGGATGTCGGGGATGCTTCAAGAACCATGGGGTTTATACCAAAACTCTAGAACGGGCGGGAGAGTGCGGATGACTCTGCAGCACCGATTGACCTAACAAGAGGTCCTCATCAGCCAGGGTATCAAACTTGTAAAACTTCGCAAAAGGTGTTTGAACCCGACCAAGTAGCAACTCGGCAGATTTGTAATGCCTTGATCCGCCGGGCAGCCGCCCAGGATGAGCCCACCTTTCTGGTCGAATGGGCCTTCACCGATTTTGGCAACGGCAAACCTGCCGTAGAATGAGCCTGCTGAATCGTATTACAGATTCAGCGTGCAATAGTCTGCTTGGAAGCAGGAGCCCCAATCTTGTTGGGAGCCCACAGGACAAACAGAGCCTCTGTTTTCCTAATCTGAGCCGTTCTGGCGACAGATTTACAAAGCTCTGACCACATTGAGAGACTTCGATTCCGCCAAGGCGTCAGTAGCCACTGGCACCACAACAGGCTGGTTTACGTGAAACGATGAAACCACTTTTGGCAGAAATTGCTGACGAGTTCTCAACTACGCTCTACCTGCATGGAAGATTAAATAGGGGCATTTGTGAGACAAAGCCGCCAATTCAGACACCCGCCTTGTGGATGCCAAGGCCAACAGCATGACCACTTTCCAAGTAAGGAATTCAACTCAACCTTAAGTAAAGGTTTGAACCAATGAGAATTGCAGGAACTGCAGCACCACATTAAGATCCCATGGTGCCACTAGGGGCACAAACGGAGGTTAGGATGTGCAGCACGCCCTTCACGAAGGTCTGAACTTCTGGAAGGGAGGCCAATTCTTTCTGAAAGAAAATAGATAAGGCCGAAATTTGTACTTTAACGGAGCCTAACTTTAGGCCCGCATCCACACCTGCTTGCAAAAAATGGAGCAAACGCCCCAGCTGAAATTCTTCAGTAGGAGCCTTCTTGGATTCACACCAAGACACATACTTCCTCCAAATACGGTGGTAAAGCTTTGCCGTTACTTCTTTCCTAGCCTGAAGCAGTGTGGGAATGACTTCACTGGGAATACCCTTTCGGGCTAGGATAAGGCGTTCAACCGCGATGCCGTCAAACGCAGCCGCGGTAAGTCTCGATACACACACGGTCCTTGCTGTAACAGTTCCTCTCGTAGAGGAAGAGCCCAGGGATCTTCTATGATTAATTTTTGAAGATCTGGATACCAAGCCCTCCTTGGCTAGACCGGAACAATGAGGATCGCCTGAACCTTTGTTCTTCTTATGACCTTTATCACCTTCGGAAAGAGTGGAAGTGGAGGGAACACATAGACCAACTGAAACACCCACGGTGTCACAAGGGCGTCCACCGCTATTGCTTGAGGGTCCCTTGACCTGGAACAATATCCCTGAAGTTTCTTGTTGAGGCGAGACGCTATCATGTCTATTTGAGGAATTCCCCAAAGACTTGTCACTCTGTGAAAACCTCTTGATGAAGACCCCACTCTCCTGGATGGAGATCGTGTCTGCTGAGGAAGTCTGTTTCTCAGTTGTCTACACCCGGAATGAAGACCGCTAACCGAACGTTTACATGCCTTTCCGCCCAGCGGAAAACTTTTGTGGCTTCTGCCATTGCCGTTTTGCTATTCGTTCCGCCCTAGCGGATTACTTACGTCACTGCTGTTAAGTCGTCCGACTGAATTAAGACGGGCAGATTGCAAAGAAGAAGATGTTCCGTTGTAAATAGCTCTTAATTCCAGAATGCTTATTGCAGACAAGCTTCCCGGCTTGACCTTTTTACCCTGGAAAGACTGCTCCCCAGCCTCGGAGACTTGTATCCATGGACACCAGGATCTAATCCTGGATCCCGAATCTTCGTCCCTCTAGGAGGTGAGAACTGTGAAGCCACCACAGGAGAGATATCCTGGTCCTGCAAAATAGGATTATTTTCCGGTGCATGTGCAGGTGAAACCCGGACCACATGTCCAACTGGTCCCGCTAAAACCACTCTGGCATTTAACCTGCTCACCGAATGGCCTCATAGGCCGCAACCATCGTCATCAACGGAACGTATTGATGGGTTTACACTGTTGCAAATCTGATCTGACTCTGGATCCTCAGAGCTCTTTCCACTGGCAAAAACAAACTCTCAACAGTTCAGTAATCTAACCTTATTCCCAACTCCGACATCCGCGTCGTTGGGATCAACAGTGATTCTGGCAAGTTCAGGAGCTAACCACTGTGTTGAAGAACTGAGAGAGAAACAACGACTTGCACCACTTGTTTCTTGACCTCACCGTAGTCAGGAGAGCGTCCCAGTACAGAATAATAATGGCTTTTACTATCGAAGGAAAACCATCATACTGCCATCACTCCGGTGAACTGGCAATGACAATCCTGAATAGCAAACCCAGGTAAGCCTAACGCGGAAGAAACCGCACTTAAAACCTCTTTCTCCGTTAACAGATTGGAGATCCCTGCCCTGAGAGATTCCATCTTATAGTTCAACTTCTTAAGTAGAAATTTTTGGAATTGTTCTGACCGAGCTGTCCGGGCTCAGAAGCATGGAAAAGCTTGAATAACAGCTTTTTTTTTTTTTTATTGTGCGACAGGGACAGCAGGCTAATGTCCTGATCCTGACCCAACTCTTGTATGGCGTCGCATACTACCTCCCCGTCCAGAGGAGAATCGATAAGATCTATTTGAAAAATCAGTGAGAGGCATTATCTGGACACTCCAGTATGTCCCCCTTGGGACTCTATTCTTAACTCACTGGTCCATGTCCATTCCAGGACTGACTGAAGAGTATTAGACGTGGCCCCACCGGTGTGGGCTCCCGCAAGATAGACCCAGCGACATGCGGTGGATGTGGTAGAAACAGAGGATGATTTTTGCTTCTGCGAACTTGAAAAGACTGCTGACCTTTTACCTTTTCACCTTCCTCTACCTGCAAAGAAGGGGAAAACCGTATCCATCCGGTTGAAATGACTGCATCCTACAAAAATGCGCCACCAACCGTTGTGAGAGAACATAGCTCAAGAAGGTAGACTTACCAGTGGTATCTGCCGAGAGCAACATAAAGCCGTCCCCAATCCAGGTTTCACCTTCATAGGGAAGATACTCCAGTACTTCTCGGAGTCACCCTCAGCATTCCATTGGTGAATCCACAACGCCCTCCTAGCCGAGACCGCCATGGAATTGGCCCACGAACCCAAGAGTCCCCCATACCTCTTGTAGTCACCTGGCAGCATGCTGCAATGTTTTAGATATGACCCAACTTAAGGAGTATCCCATCTCTCCCCAGGGTAATTATATCGGATGACAAGGTAACCGACCATTTCTGAATGCAAGCACTCCCTCATGCGCATGTAATGCAAATATAATGCAAAACATAAATAAAAATATCACTTAGCTTCCTGTATACGATCCTTTGTGACAGGGCCCCGTGCACAACAGGAGTTGACTCTCACTTTAGTCTATCCAAGGCGGGAAAAGAATAAACACTCGGACCCCTCGTGAGGATTTGAAACCATCTTGTCACGGCTGACCTAGAGCTTTTCAACAGAGCGACCAGCACATGAGAAGGAATAACTTTACTTCAGCATTCATTATAATGTTTTAATAGGAATATAAACATTTAAATACACATATACACACACATCTATATATAGATATTTTATATATTTTTGTCAGGAACAGCAGGGTCCCTATGGACGTTAATACGTTCTTAATGTGTATGAAACATGTACTGAATGCCGATGTTGTGGATCTAATTAAAAAAACATCATGGTCGACATAAGAAATAGTATTCGTGTCGATATCAGGGAGTAGTAACTGGGCAAAATAAATTTTTTGCGACCCCGAGAGGTCCGAGGGAAAATAAATTATTAATAATACGCCCTCCACAAAAATTACCCCGTCTGTGTTTGAGCCACAGATCTATGCAACCGTAACATAGACATATATATTAATTATTTATTATATATATTATATATATATATATATATATATATATATATATATATATATATATATATATACATACATATACATACACACACATTATATACATATACATACACACACACACATATATATATATATATATACATATATATATATACACACACATACATACATACAGGTATAGCCTTCTGAATCATGTAAATTTTTACCCCTAGCCCCCCCCCCCCCCCCCCGTTTTCCACTGTGCTTCGGCAGGGCCAGCGTCTGAGAAGAAAATGGCGCTGGTTAGAGCTGTGAGGGCTAAGCCACGCCCCCTTAATGGTGCGCTTCAGTCCCGCTATTTTCTATATATTTATACTGGCCCCCCGCCAGTCTGTATTTAGTGCCCAGGCACTTAATATCTCTCTTGCCAGTCTTTATCTGAGGTATACATGCTGTCCAGGGCGCCCCTCCTGCGCCCTGCACCCTTGTAGTGCCGCATGTGTGCGGGAGCAATGGCGCGCAGCGTGGTACCTCAGAGTCACAAAGTCTTCTGCAGTCACTGAAGTCTTCTGTTCTTCATTTACTCACCCAGCTTCTTTCTTCTGGCTCTGCAAGGGGGGTGACGGCGCGGCTACGGGAACGAGCAGCTAGGCGTACCAAGTGATCAGACCGCCTGGAGCTAATGGTGTCCAGTAGCCTAAGAAGCAGAGCCTTTGAACTCACAGAAGTAAGTCTCCCTGAAAATAATAAACCTAACAAAGTCTTTTCCAAGAAACTCAGTAGAGCTCCTCAGTGTGTGACCAGTCTCTCTGGGCACAGAATCTAACTGGAGTCTGGAGGAGGGGCATAGAGTGAGGAGCCAGTTTACACCCCTTTTAAAGTCTAAAAGTGCCCATGTCTCCTGTGGATCACGTCTATAGCCCATGGTTCTTGAAGCATCCCCAGCATCCTCTAGGACGTATGAGAAATACGTAGTTATGGTAAACTTACCGTCGATAACTCAATTTCTCCTAAGTCCACAGTATCCACAGGATAAACACTGGGATATGATGTAGCGTCAGCGGATTGGCACCAAACGATCAAAAGCTTTCAGCCTCCCAGAATGCAATATGCCAGTCCCCTATATCACTGCTTCAGGAAATTAAGTTGTTTTCCAAAGCTCAAGGCAGGAGCATCATAGAGAGCCCTAATCAGGCGAGAAGAACACACATGCACACACTTCCGTACAAGAAGGAAGAGGTTAGTAAGTGTAAGGATCCTCAAATCAGGTGCGTCATGGTGGGATCCCTCTGGATACTGTGGACTTAGGAGAAAGTTATCGCCGGTAAATCTACCATAACTATGTATTTCTCCTGCAGGGTCCACAGATTATCCACAGGATAAACATTGGTATGTCCCAAAGCAATTTTAGTGGAGGGGACGCTCCCGATTGGACAGGAGAATCCTTCGCCCGAATGCAGCGTCCTGAGAGGCAAAGGTATCAAAGACATAATGTCTAATGAATGTGTTAATGGAAGACCATGTGGCTGCCTTACATATCTGTTCAGCTTAGTAGAGTAGAGTGAGCAGAGACATTATCCGGAATAGGGAGATCAGCTTGAGAATATACTTCTGAAATCCGAAGCCACCTCGCCAGTGTCCGCTTGTCAGCAGGCCATCCTCTCTTGTGAAATCCGTATCACTGGCACGATCCACGTAGTGCCTTAAAGCATAGACTACATCCAATGCATCTGCCGCAGAAAGGTCCGGCCCTTGGAAAGCCAGGACTACAATATCTTCGTTAAGGTGGAATTTAGACACCACCTGATGCACTGGAGGATGATCTTGCATTGACATCTAGAGAGCAAAAATCCCTTTTCCTTATCCGTAACATCATTTAAATGATGTTGAAGGCAGAGGCAATGTAGATTTTCGCAGCAATTGAATGACATGCGTATCTATTTTGGGAGCCACCTCCCTTTTTAAACAGTCTCCAGCTGGAGGAGAATGGGAATTCCATTTCTTTGGAATTCTAAACTTCTTACTGGGTGTTACCCAAGCCTCTTACATAATCTCAGTCAGCTGTTCTAGCCCCGGAAATTCAGTCCTGACTGTTTTGGGACGTTTAAAAACAGGTGCCTTGGATTTTAACAAAGGCTCTGCTGCCTCCTCTAAGGATAGAATGGCTTTCATAGCAATAATTAGCTCAGGAATATCCACTGAGCTGGGACCTTCATCCTTATTGCTGTATGCAGACCCAGAATGCGAGGAGTCCTCATCCTCCGAAGAGTCCCCATCTGAAACATGTGTAGACTGTGAAGATGTTGTTTTAGGTCTGTGTGATCTACTTTCCACAGACCTTTCAGCCTGTTTTTGTTGAAAGGCTGCAGCTTCCTGGACTGGATGTAATAACCCCCAGGGGGAATGTTGCATGTAAGGGTTAACAGGGTAACCAATCCCTGGTATAGGAGCTGGCATTATGCGCTCAGCTATATTGGATAAAGACTGTGCAAAAGCAGCCCATAGGGGTTCAACTTGAACCTGTGCCTGCCTTGGGATTATACAGGAGGCTTTGGTGAAAGCTAAAACACTTTGCGCACAATCCATTTTGAACCAGATCCTGAGAGGTTATGCCAGCTTTGAAGGACAAACATGAAATCAGTGTTGGCGCTGCTGTGGAGAGTGTATCCTCCTCATCCTTGCCTCTCTTAGACATGATAAACAAATCACACACCTGTACATTGTTAACTACACAATTTCTGACTGAAATCACTTTACAACTTGTTAAAGTGACATACTATCCGATCCCTCCCTGCCTTGCACCAGCATTGAGGATCGGTATATACATGGAAACTGACAAGAATAGTAAAGTCAGCAATCACACTAGCAATCAGTCACAAGTTATACATTAGTATAATAAGCAATATGAGCACATATTCAACTACAGATACATTTAAAGTATGTAGGAGAAACATATTACTTCATTACCTTATATAGGAATTTAAACGTATTCAGTCGCACAGTGAAATAAAACAGCAGCAACAGTTTACAGTATAGTGTACACCAGAGGCATGCGGTGAACTAAATGGCTCAGGAGGCACTGGCTTGCACCAGACCTAGATTTACACACAACATATGAGCCAAAGGATACATCTGGGCATTATACAAAGGTGCAGCAGTATAAACTCCTGGAAATTTGGGGAGTTTTGATCAGAGATGTGCAGCACTGCCTCACCTGCCATAGACTTTTTACTCCACAGTTTTGGCTATAAAACCAGTAGAATAATGCAAAGAAGATATTTCAAACATATTCTTTGTATTTTTCATATGCTTTATACAGTCAAAACTCTGGCACAAACGTTAGAATGACAGGAAAGGCTCTGTCTCACCTCACTGCACGTCACTGGTGTACACAAACGCCCAGTGAACCCACAGTAAACACAGACACCCAAGTGAACACCGACGCACCAGTCACACAGCTGTCTATGCTGCGACTGGGTCCTTTAGATACACAGCGTCTCAGACGAAAGCAGGGAATCCGTTCATGGCGGGAAACTCGGGTGGAAACTAGTCATGAACCAGGGGGAGGGGCGACCAGGGGAGCGTCTAACACCCCACTGCTGATATCAACCTTAGGGATCGTGGCCTCACACTAATCCCTGGAGCCTATCACTGATGCATTCCTTCCCGAAAACAGTGCGCTTGTGTCTTGCGTCTCCCCCGCTAAGCGGAACCGACGCCTTACCTTCTCCCCGTGCTCCGGCCACGTCAGCTGAAATTACCAGTACATCCTACACAGACGCCCACCGAAACAGCACTGTACATGTGGGTAAGTGATGTCGCGACATGGCGGAGAGTTGTTGGAGCGAATCTAAGGTGCGTGTAAGACGCTTTTTCGAAAACACGCAAAAAAAAACGGGAAAAAAACCCCGTAAGACTATAAAAATAAATTAAACAACAAGCTTATGGCTGCCAAAATCACAAGCCCAAAGATCGTGGTCCGGCTCTTGCCGCACCAAAAAAAACAACTGGATTGCCTGAGCCAGGAATATAGGGGACTGGCCTGTTGCATTCCGGGAGGCCGAAAGCTTTTGATCGTTGGTGCCAATCTGCTGACTCTACCTCATATCCCAATGTAATCCTGTGTATAATCTGTGGACTTTGCATGAGAAATATATTTTCTTCTTCCACCCACTAGGGGGCACAGGGAGTGTGTATAGCATGGAGAGGAGAGTGGGCACCAAACAGTTATTACATTTTTCCCAGCATGCTCAGACTCCTTCTCCACTATACTCCACCCCTAGCCAGCCAGTTTTAAGTTTGGTGCTGGCAGGAGAAGGCACCTGTTTCAGGGGGGCCGATTTTTAGTGGCCCCTGTTACTACTTCATTTTACTTTTATTTTTAATTGAGTTAGCAGTGAAGGGCGTCTTCTCCAATGACCCCAGCACCAGCAACTTCTGCCGCGGGTCCTTAGGAGGACAGCACACATCTCCCTGAGCCCACAGACGGACACGCAGGGGGACAGGTCAGCGCGGTTCCCTACTTGCGGATTTACACCGTATGTGAGATAGACCATTGGTGGTGCTGGCAGTGGAGGCTGCAGTTCTGCCTGCACCACCCACTAGACCACCCGGGAAGAGCTGGCAACAGGTAACTGCTAAAAGGCGGGGGCAGCCATTTATCCCAAGCTCCAGGCCACAGGAGGGGGGGAGAGGGGGGGGGAGAAATAAAAAAATCAGTCTGTTAGCCACTCCACCTGTTGGAGCGCTCCCTGCCTACAGACAGCCTGACACAGGGTGATAGAACTCTCCTTCCTCCATAGAGACTCTCTGGGCAGCCATTTTCGATATTTGCCACAGTATTCTCCGGAGACTAATTGTGCCTGTCTCCCTGTATACCGCTATCTAGTCAGCCAGGTAATACTTTTAACTCCTTCCTGCCTGTCGTGGCTGGTTTGTTGAGCACTATTTACCCATTGCTTTATAAAAATAAAATGTATGCATGTATTGTTATATACACACATACATATAGATGTTTCACATATGCTTATTACCTTCTTGGTCAGTCCCAGATGTAATTCCCCAGAGTTATATAGAGCCGTGCTATGGCTCAGTTGAACCTACCATCTCCTCAGGTCCCGACTCACAATGACTCAGGAATCTATCACAGGACTCTGCCCAGCTTTCACAGCAATGCAGAGTGAGATTCTTTTGGCCTATGACTACACTCAGGAACCAGCATTACCCATTATTACAGGTAATAGCTAACCAGCTTGCAGCTCCCGGGTTAGCTTCCCCTGCTAGTATATCTCCAGGGGATAATGGCTTGCCAGCTTACTTCCTACTTAAGTCCATCTACCATAGGTAGGGGATCTACGCAGCAGTTGGCACAGCTGTCTGCACCATTCCTACAAAGACAACATGGATTGCGCTTGCTAGATGCAGGTCCCTCGCAGGTTGAAATTACTGTAAAGCACAGTGCTCCTCATGCTTTCCACCTAGCCAGAGATTGTGGTGTGCAGCTCTTCTACACCTCTTCGTTGACGCTCTTCTGCGACTGCCTCTATGGCCTGATCTCATGTCTTAGGGCCTGTACTGTCATTGGATTTGGTTGCCCCCCTTTGACGTTGTGGCTCTTCAGTAATCTGTCTTTTCAGTAAAATTATTTTCTCTGATGGTCACTTGGACCAGGCTCACTGCCCGAAAGCCTGGTTAGGCTAGAATCCATCACCACGTTTGGTGGACATACTTGGGTGTGGTGGTTCGTGAGAGGCTTCATCCCCATGTCATTCCGGCGATCTCCACAACGGTACTGGTCTCCACAACGGTACTGGTCTCCATCCTATTTGTCCCATTTCAATTAAAAATTGCACTCTTATTGGACATACAATCTTTTTTTTTTTTCAGGGTGTCATACACATCCAGCTGCTGTTTGTTCTTCCAGTAGTTCTATGGAACCTGTCCTTGAGTCTTCTGGCTATCCAGCCTGCTCATTTGGAGCCCTGGGATATGTTGGATATTGTTGGCTGACGTGGAAGACTTTTTCTTAATAACCATTGTATTGGCCAGGAGGGTGTCCACCTTAAGTACCTCGTCTTAAAACTCCCCTTTTTATGATCCTCCATTCAGATCGAGGGTTCTCAGGACATGCTTAACCGAGGAGCTACCTCGGTTTCACATTAACCAGGAGATATGGTTATCATCTTTCTATAAATCAGATGTCGTCATTGGAAGTTACCTCTCTGGATTTAGGAGGGCTCTCGGAATTTGCGTGGACAGGACTCAATGTCCATATGTCAGATTTTCTTTGTCCTGTATGTTGTTTTCTAGCAGGACTGGTTGGCATCAAAACTACCTTTGGCCAGGTAGTTCCGCTTGGCTATCCACCAAGCCTACTCTGCAGTGGATCTTCCTTCCCCTATGTGAGAAAAAAAAATAACCAACCACAATGCATTCACTGTGTTAACCATAGAGTGTAAAAAATGGTGAGAGTGATACTTAAGTCCAATATAGTCTATATTCAGATGTCCAGTCGCTACAAAGTCACTCTAAAAGATGTCATACGTTCCATCCGGTCCTCACGATATTTTGTTTATATGGAAAAAAAAATAGGAGTTTAATATCTACCGGTAATTCCTTTTCTCCTAGTCCGTATAGGATACTGGGGTATTGTACTTTAGTACCATGGGGTATAGATCGGGTCCACTTGAGCCTGGCACTTTAAAACCTGTAGTGTGTGTATGTGTGTGCTGGCTCCTCCCCTCCTACCAGAGTCAGTCTAGATAAACGGTGCCTGAGGAGACGGACATAACATGAGAGAAGAAACAATACAACAGCGGTGAGGCAACAAGTCAACACACAACCATAAATGAAAGGAGGGCGCTAACCAGAACAGAGGAAAGCACCACCAACCTAACCCGGATAGCACAGCTATCCCAACAATGTAACTGGACCGCAAGCCCGGTCCAACCAAATAATTACACAGGTAAGCAGGAATGAAGCACTGAGGCGGGCGCCCAGTATCCACTATGAACTAGGAGAAAAGGAATTACCGGTAGGTATTAAATTCCTATTTTCTCTTACGTCCTAGTGGATACTGGGGTCTTGTACTTTAGTACCATGGGGAAGTCCCAAAGCTCCCAAACGGGTGGGAGAGTGCGAAGACCCCTGTAAAACTGCCTGACCAAACTGAAGGTCGTCCTTGGCCAAGGTGTCAAACCTATAGAATTTAACGAACGTGTTCGAACCAGACCAAGTAGCAGCTCGGCACAACTGAAGGGCCGATACACCCCGGGCAGCCGCCCAGGAAGATTCCGACCTCGTCGAGTGGGCCTGAATAGACGTCGGCAAGGGCAGAGCCGCCGAAGTATAGGCATTTTGAATGGTTAACCTGAGCCAGCGAGCAATAGATTGCTTAGAAGCTGGCCGACCAATCTTGGAGGCATCATAAAGGATAAACAGCGAGTCAGATTTCTTATGACGGGCCGTCCGTTTCACATAAATCCTCAGAGCCCTGACCACATCCAAGGACTCACATGAAAGGCTAACACCACTTTAGGCAAAAACTAAGGACGGGTCCTAAGTTCCGCTCTGTCTTCATGAAATATCAAATAAGGGCTCTTACAGGACAAGGCCCCCAATTCAACACATGTCTGGTAGACGCCAATGCTAATAACATCAGTCTTCCAGGTGAGAAATTTTAACTCCACCCTATGTAAGGGTTCAAACCAGTCCGATTGGAGAAAGGACAGAACAACATTGAGGTCCCACGGAGCCATGGGAGGTACAAAGGGCGGTTGCAAATTAACTCCCTTCAGGAATGTTTGAACTTCAGGCAACACAGCAAGAGATCTGAAATTTGATGGAGCCTAACGTAGGCCCATATCCACTCCCGCTTGCAGGAAAAAGCAGAAAAACAACAGATTCTAAATTCCGCTGGAGACACCATTCTACTTTCACACCAGGAAACATACTTTTTCCAGATACGATGATAATGTTTTAATGTCACCATCTTCCTGGCTTGGACCATGGTGCAAATAACCCGGGAGGGAAGACCTTTTCTTGCTAGAATCTCCCTCTCAACTTCCAAGCCGTCAAACATACTGCTGTAAGTCTGGATAGACGAATGGACCTTGCTGAAGATCGTTTCGGAGCTGTAGAGGCCAGGGACCCTCCAGAGCCATCGTTAGGAGGTCCGCGTAACACACCCGTCGAGGCCAATTCGGGGCAATTAAAATTGCCAGAACACTTCCCTTTTTAGAACTCTTGGGATCAGCGGTAGAGGAGGAAACAGGTACACAAACTGGTACGGCCAAGGCGTCGTTAGCGCATCCACTGCTACTGCCTGCGGATCCCCCGTTCTGGAACAGTAATGGCAAAGCTTCTTGTTGAGATGAGAAGCCATCAGGTCCATCTGCGGACAGCCCTACCGGTGAATTAATTGTTGAAACACCTGGGGATATAGACCCCATTCCCCCAGATGGAGGTCAAGTCTGCTGAGGAAGTCCGCTTCCCAGTTGTCCACTCCTGGAATGAATATGGTTGAGATGGCCCTTGCGTTGACCTCTGCCCAGAGGAGGATTTTTGTCACTTCTCACATCACTGCTCTGCTTCTTGTTCCCCCCTTGTCGGTTTATGTAAGCCACCGCCTTTGCGTTGTCCAATTGAACCTGGATCGCTCGATCCCTCAGGAGATGGGAAGCTTGCAGAAGGGCATTGTAAACTGCCCTGAGTTCCAGGACCTTTATCAGTAGATTCCTGAACCGACCATATCCCCTGGAACTGGGCCCCTTGGGTCACAGCCCCCAACCTCGGAGGCTGGCTTCTGTTGTCCGTAGAATCCATGAGTGGATATTGAAATTCCTGCCTTCTACCAGGTGAGGAACTTGTAGCCACCATAACAGAGAAATCCGGGCTTCCGGAGATAAGGTCACTTCCTGATGCATGTGAAGGTGAGGTGTCCAGCAGATCCAGCTGAAATGGCCGGGCATGAAATCTGCAGTATTGGACTGCCTCGTAAGCAGCAACCATATTGCCCAGCAAACGTATGCAAAGATGGATGGACACCTTGCGAGGACGGAGCACCGAGCGAACCAAAGCCTGGATGGCCAAGGCCTTGTCCAACAGGAGAAATACCTTTTGAGATACTGTATCCAGTATCATTCCCAGGAAATGGAGACGTTGGGTCGGTTCCTGGAAGTTTAGAATCCACCCATGATCCGTAAGCAGGTTAGTCGTCAGATCGATGCTGTGCAGTAGACGTTCTCTGGACATAGCATTTATCAGGAGATCGTCCAAGTAGGGGGACTATGTTGACCCCCATCCTGCGCAGTTGCAGCATCACCTCCGCCATGACTTTGGTGAAAACCCTCGGAGCTGTCAACAGGCCAAAGGGCAAGGCCTGAAACTGGAAGTGGGCGTCCTAGATGGCGAACCTGAGGTAAGCCTGATGGGGGGCCACATGGGAATGTGTAGGTAAGCATCCTTGACATACAGGGATACTAAGAATTCCCCCCTCCTCCAGATCGGACACAACTGCCCACAGGGATTCCATCTTGAATTTGAACACCCGCAGATACGGATTTAGAGACTTCAGGTTTAAGATGGGCTGGGCTGGACTGAACCGTCCAGCTTTGGAACGACAAGAAGACTGGAGTAAAAACCCCTGTTGCGTAACGGAGGAGGTACTGGAACCACCACCCCTGTCTGCAAAAGTTTTTGAATTGCTTCTTGCAAGGTAACTTTTGCATCGGGTGAACTGGTAAGCCCGATTTGAAAAATCTTTGAGGAGGAAATGCTTGAAATTCCAGCCGATATCCCTGAGAAAGGAGATTCCTTACCAAAAGGATCCTGGCAGGACTCGCCCACACGTGGGCGAAGTGTTGAAAGCGAGCACCCTCCTGAAAGTCGCCTTGCTGCTGGAGCCAACCGTCAAGCGGAAGGCTTAGCGGCAGGGGATCCGGTGGTCTGGTCCAGGGAGACAGCAGTTGCAGGTTTACGGGACTTACCACAAGATCCTCTGGAAGTAGTGGAGACCTCCTGGCACCTGCCTCTGAACCCTGCCACACGAAAAGACTACAAGGAGGGACCTGTGTAAGAACGTCGAGCAGGTGGCGCGGCCGACGGCAGATAGGTAGACTTACCCGCCGTTGCCTGGGAGATCCATTTATTCAATTCATACCCAAACAAGTCATCACCTGTAAAGGGAAGATTTTCTACACCCTTTTTGGAATCAGCGTCTGCTGACCATTGACGCAACCACAGAGCCCTGCGTGCCGACACTGCCATAGCAGTAGTGCGGCCATTTATCTCATAATTCCTTAATAGCCTCACTCCTAAAACTTGCAGCATCCTGTATGTGTTGTAGCAGAGTAATGACCTCATCCCGGGGCAGAGTCTCTAAACCATCAATAACCGTATCAGACCACTTGACCACTGCCCTGGAAATCCACCCACAAACAATTGTGGGACGTTGTGCTGCGCCTGCTGCAGTATAAACTGTCTTCAGCGTGGTCTCAATTTTACGGTCAGCTGGCTCTTTCAGGGATATAGCCCCTGTCACCGGCAGTACCAATTTCTGAGACAATCTGTAAACGTATCGACTGATGGGGGTTTTTCCCATACCTTCCTATCCTCAGTTGGGAGGGGAAAATAAGATTTTAAACCTACCGGTAAATCTTTCTCGTAGTCCGTAGAGGCTGCTGGGACTCCGTAAGGACCATGGGGATAGACTGGCTCCGCAGGAGACATGGGCACTTTAAGAAAGACTTTGACTCTGGGTGTGCACTGGCTCCTCCCTCTATGCCCCTCCTCCAGACCTCCGTTAGAGAAACTGTGCCCAGAGGAGACGGACAGTACAAGGAAAGGGATTTATTGAAAATGAAATTGTAAGGTATGTTCCTGCGCACTCTCTTTGCTGCCCAGTGTAAGGTCCTTTCCTGATGTGTCACCACACACCTGTGAAAGACTGATAAACAAGAAAAGGTAGGATGGAACCTACTGTTGGCGCAAAGATAAGATGATGGTTGTATTTCACCGTGAGATCACTGTCCAAGAATGATGGTAAGGAAGTTCGTTATTGTTCTCAATACGTGTTCTTCATGGAAGTAGCTTTCAAAAGATGTTGCATGTAGAGAGAACACAAATAATGTACAAGGGTTCAGTGGGATTCCCCAAAAAAGTTAATTTGAATGAGGGTGACTTCTGCCCCAAATATTCACAAACAGATACTTCTAGATGATGCTCACATCTATGCTTACTTCAATAGACGCCGTACTTTCATGTAGCGGTTTCTTTACTTCAGCAGGCTGGATGGTCTTCCTCGTTCACTCCCTGACTTCGTATTGGGCTCAGTATAAAGCACAAATACGAAGGGGTGTGTGAGGTTTCATATACATTTATTATAAAAATTATTAAAAACAAATTCTGGATTGCATACCACAACAAACAGTCTCATGGATGTTATTCAGCAAAATCCAACAGTGAAAGAATGATGTTAACCCGGGATGTCTCACCGTTTTCCTGCTGTTAGAACTGGTTGGAGTGGTACCTCAAATCCTCACATCCTTCACTGTTTGTGAATATTTGGGGCACACGCATTTTTGGCACCAGGAGTTTTTACTTAGAGGCTTTAAAGAAACCTTTACAGGCTTTCTCCAAGTGTATGAAAGTAAGCACACGTGAGAAGCCACGCCTATCTTGAAACACCAGGGTGAACCCTTACGGATACCTGCACACTTCCCCGTATCACCATAGTTCATAGAGTCCGGGCAGAAGTCACCCTCATTCAAATTAACTTTTTTGGGGAATCCCACTGAACCCTTGTACATTATTTGTGTTCTCTCTACATGCAACATCTTTTGAAAGCTACTTCCATGAAGAACACGTATTGAGAACAATAACGAACTTCCTTACCATCATTCTTGGACAGTGATCTCACGGTGAAATACAACCATCATCTTATCTTTGCGCCAACAGTAGGTTCCATCCTACCTTTTCTTGTTTATCAGTACAAGGAAAGGATTTTTGTAATCCAAGGGCAAGATTCATACCAGCCACACCAATCACACCGTATAACTTGTGATATACTATCTAGTTAACAGTATGAAGAACAACATATCATCGGCCCAAAACCGATGAAACTATAACATAACCCTTATGTAAGCAATAACTATATACAAGTCTTGCAGAAGTAGTCCGCACTTGGGACGGGCGCCCAGCATCCTCCACGGACTACGAGAAAAAGATTTACCGGTAGGTTTAAAATCTTATTTTCTCTAACGTCCTAGTGGATGCTGGGGACTCCGTAAGGACCATGGGGATTATACCAAAGCTCCCAAACGGGAGGGAGAGTGCGGATGACTCTGCAGCACCGAACGAGCAAACAGGAGGTCCTCCTCAGCCAGGGTATCAAACTTATAGAACTTTGCAAAGGTGTTTGACCCCGACCAAGTAGCAGCTCGGCACAGCTGTAGTGCCGAGACCCCTCGGGCAGCCGCCCAAAACGAGCCCACCTTCCTAGTGGAATGGGCCTTAACAGATTTCGGTACCGGCAATCCTGCCGTAGAATGCGCCTGCTGAATCGTGTTACAGATCCAGCGAGCAATAGTCTGCTTTGAAGCAGGGCCGCCAACCTTGTTGGCTGCATACAGGACAAACAGTGCTTCTGTTTTTCTGATCCTAGCCGTTCTGGCCACGTAAATTTTCAAAGCCCTGACCACATCAAGGGACTCGGAATCCTCCAAGTCACGTGTAGCCACAGGCACGACAATAGGTTGGTTCATATGAAAGGATGAGACCACCTTAGGTAGGAATTGAGGACGGGTCCGCAACTCCGCTCTATCCATATGGAAAACCAGATAGGGGCTTTTATGTGATAAAGCCGCCAATTCCGAAACTCACCTCGCCGAAGCCAAGGCTAACAACATGACCACCTTCCAAGTGAGATATTTCAACTCCACTGTTTTAAGTGGTTCAAACCAATGTGACTTAAGGAAACTTAACACCACATTAAAGGTCCCAAGGCGCCACCGGAGGTACAAATGGAGGCTGAATATGCAGTACTCCCTTCACAAAAGTCTGTACTTCAGGTAAAGAGGCCAATTCCTTTTGAAAGAAAATGGATAAGGCCGAAATCTGAACTTTAATGGAGCCTAATTCTAGGCCCAAATTCACTCCAGTTTGTAGGAAGTGAAGAAAACGGCCTAGATGGAATTCTTCCGTAGGAGCATTCCTGGCCTCACACCAAGAAACATATTTTCGCCATATTCGGTGATAATGTTTAGACGTCACGTCCTTCCTAGCATTTATTAGCGTAGGAATGACCTCATCCGGAATACCTTTTTCCGCTAGGATCCGGCGTTCAACCGCCATGCCGTCAAACGCAGCCGCGGTAAGTCTTGGAACAGACAGGGACCTTGTTGTAACAGGTCCTGCCTTAGAGGAAGAGGCCACGGATCTTCTGTGAGCATTTCTTGCAGATCCGGATACCAGGTCCTTCGTGGCCAATCTGGAACAATGAGAATTGTTCTCACTCCTCTTTTTCTTATTATCCTCAACACCTTGGGTATGAGAGGAAGAGGAGGAAACACATATACCGACTAGAACACCCACGGTGTCACTAGGGCGTCCACAGCTACCGCCTGAGGGTCTCTTGACCTGGCGCAATACCTTTGTAGCTATTGTTGAGACGGGATGCCATTGTGTCTATTTGGGGTAGTCCCCACCGACTTGCAATCTGCGCGAAGACTTCCTGATGATGTCCCCACTCTCCCGGATGCAGATAGTGTCTGCTGAGGAAGTCTGCTTCCCAGTTGTCCACTCCCGGAATGAACACTGCTGACAGAGCGCTTACATGATTCTCCGCCCAGCAAAGAATTCTGGTGGCTTCCGCCATTGCCACTCTGCTCCTTGTGCCGCCTTGGCGGTTTACATGAGCTACTGCGGTGATGTTGTCTGACTGGATCAGAACTGGCCGATTGCGAAGTAAGATCTCCGCTTGACGTAGGGCGTTGTATATGACCCTTAGTTCCAGGATGTTGATGTGAAGACAAGTCTCTTGACTTGACCAAAGTCCTTGGAAATTTCTTCCCTGTGTGACTGCTCCCAAACCTCGGAGGCTCGCGTCCGTGGTCACCAGGATCCAATCCTGAATGCCAAACTTGCGACCATGTAGAAGGTGAGCACTGTTTAGCCACCACAGGAGAGATACTCTGGCCCTGGGGGACAGGATGATCCGCTGATGCAGGTGCAGATGCGACCCGTACCATTTGTCCAATAGGTCCCATTGGAAGGTCCTTGCATGGAATCTGCCGTATGGAATGGCTTCGTATGTTGCCACCATCTTTCCCAGAACTTGAGTGCAATGATGTACTGACACTTGTTTTTGTTTCAACAGGTTCATGACTAGAGTCATGAGTTCCTGCGCTTTTTCCGTCGGAAGAAAAACCCTTTTCTGGTCTGTATCCAGAATCATGCCCAAGAAGGGCAGACGAGTTGTAGGATTCAGCTGCGACTTTGGAATATTGAGAATCCAGCCGTGTCGCTGTAACACATTCAGTGAAAGTGATACACTGTTCAGCAACTTCTCCCGTGATCTCGCTTTTATGAGGAGATCGTCCAAGTACGGGATAATTGTGACACCCTGCTTGCGCAGGAGCACCATCATTTCCGCCATTACCTTGGTGAAAATTCTCGGGGCCGTGGAAAGCCCAAACGGCAACGTCTGAAATTGGTAATGACAATCCTGTACCGCAAATCTCAGGTACGCCTGATGAGGAGGATATATGGGAACATGCAGGTATGCATCCTTTATGTCCAGAGATACCAAAAAATCTCCCCCTTCTAGGCTGGCGACGCCCGCCCTGAGCGATTCCATTTTGAACTTGAACCGTTTTAAGTAAAGGTTCAGGGATTTTAAATTTAAAATGGGTCTGACCGAACCGTCCGGTTTCGGAACCACAAACAGAGTTGAGTAGTACCCCTGCCCTCTTTGAAGCAGGGGAACCTCTACCACCACTTGTTGAAGACACAATTTGTGAATCGCATGTAACACTATCTCCCTTTCCAGGGGTTGTTTCGGTAGGGCCGATTTGAAAAACCGGCGAGGAGGCACTTCTTCGAATTCCAGCTTGTAACCCTGGGAAACTATTTCTATTGCCCATGGATCCACCTGTGAGTGGACCCAGACGTGGCTGAACAGTCGAAGACGTGCCCCCACAGGAGCTGACTCCCTCAGGGGAGCCCCAGCGTCATGCGGTGGATTTTGCAGAGGCCGGGGAGGACTTCTGTTCCTGGGAACTAGCTGTGTTATGCAGCTTTTTCCCTCTGCCCTTACCCCTGGCAAGAAAGGACGATCCACGTGCTCTCTTGCTTTTATTGGAACGAAAGGACTGCATTTGATAATGAGGCGCTTTCTTAGATTGTGAGGGAATATATAGCAAAAAATTTGATTTACCTGCCGTAGCCGTGGAGACGATGTCCGAGAGTCCCTCTCCAAACAATTCCTCACCCTTGTAAGGCAACAACTCCATATGTCTCTTGGAGTCGGCATCACCCGTCCACTTTCGGGTCCATAAGACACGCCTATCAGAAATAGACATAGCGTTTATCCTGGAACCCAGTAAACTAATGTCTCTTTGAGCATCTTTTATATGCCCTAGGGTCAATAAAATGGTATCCTTATCAAGAGTCTCAATATCCGTTGATCAGGAATCTGTCCATGCTGCTACAGCACTACAAACCCAGGCCGACGCAATAGCCGGTCTGAGTAACGTACCAGAATGTGTGTAAATGGACTTCAGGGTAACCTCCTGCTTGCGGTCAGCAGGATCCTTGAGGGTAGCCGTATCTTGGGATGGAAGAGCTATCTTTTTTGATAAGCGCGTCAAGGCCTTGTCCACCCTAGGGGAGGATTCCCACCGTATCCTGTCCTGCGACAGGAAAGGATACGCTGTTAGGATCCTTTTGGGAATCTGCAGTTTTTTGTCTGGAGTTTCCCATGCTTTTTCACATACTTCGTTCAGCTCATGTGAGGAGGGAAAGGAGACCTCAGGTTTCTTTCCTTTACACATGTGTACCCTCGTGTCAGGGAAAGGGGGTTCCTCAGTGATATGCAACACATCTTTTATTGCGATAATCATATATCGAATAACTTTAGCCACCTTTGGCTGTAATTTTGTATCATCGTAATCGACACTGGAGTCTGAATCTGTGTCGGTATCTGTGTCAACTATTTGGGATAGTGGGCGCTTGAGACCCCGAAGGTCCCGGCGACATAGGGACAGGCATGGGTTGACTCCCTGACTGTGCCCCAGCTTCGGCTTTGTCTAGCCTTTTGTGCAATAAATTAACATTTGCACTTAAAACATTCCACATATCCATCCAGTCCGGCGTCGGCACCGCCGACGGAGACCTAACATTCATAAACTCCCCCTCCTCCTTAGGTGAGCCCTCAACCTCAGACATGTCGACACACACGTACCGACACCACACATACACAGGGAAGCTCTTTTCTGAAGACAGGTTCCCCAGCAGGCCCTTTGGAGAGACAGAGAGAGAGTATGCCCAGTGGCGGATCCAGGGGGGGGGGCACTCGGGCCCGTGCCCCCCTTGTCGTTTGTGCCTCTGTCCCCAGTCCCCCCCCGTCCTCCCCCGGCGCCGCACAGGGAGATGACGGGCGCCCGCTGTGATTGTGTTACCATCGGGCGCCCGTCTCCCTGCACAGCGGCAGCCGGAGGCAGGAGCCCAGTACTGAGCTCCTGCCTCCGGCGCTGTCACTGTGCGGCGTGCGCTATGGGAGAGACGTCAGTCATGACGTCTCTCTCATAGTGCTGAGGAGAGGACGCCAGGAGGATGGAGTACTGCAGCGGTCTGGAAGCGGGAACGTGGCTTGGTAAGTATGTTCTCTTTTCTCTACCTCAGTGCAGCGGGGGCATCTACTGGGGGCAAACTAGGGGGGGACATTACTACTGGGGGCATCAACAAGGGACATTACTACTGGGTGGGGGGGCATTACTACTGGGGGCATTATTACTGGGGGAGCATCTACTGGGGCCATTACTACTGGGGGGCATCAACAAGGGGCATTACTACTGGGGGGCATTACTACTGGGGGCATTATTACTGGGGGGGGCATCTACTGGGGGCATTACTATTGGGGGGTCATCTATTGGAGGCATTACTACTGGAGGCAGCTACTGGGGACATTTTTACTGGGGGCATTATTACTGGGGGGCATCTACTGGGGGCATTACTACTGGGGGGTCATCTATTGGGGGCAAACTCCTAGGGGGCATTACTACTGGGGGCAAACTACTGGAGGACATTATTACTGGGGGGCATCTACTGGGGGCAAACTACTGGGGGACATTATTACTGGGGGGCATCTACTGGGGGCAAACTACTGGAGGACATTATTACTGGGGGGCATCTACTGGGGGCAAACTACTGGGGGACATTATTACTGGGGGCCAACTACAAAGGGGCTAACTACTGGGGGCATACTACAGGAGGGCATTACTACTGGCGGCGTAACTACAGGGGCATTACTACTTGGGGGCTAAACTACAGGGGGGCCAAACTACTGGGGGCATAACTACAGGGGCCAAACTACTGGGGGATAACTACTGGGGGCATTACTACTGGGGGCATTACTACTGGGGGCTAAACTACAAGGGGGGCATAACTACAGGGGCTAAACTACAAGGGGGGCATAACTACAGGGGCTAAACTACAAGCAGGCAAACTACTGGGGCATTACCACTGGGAGGCTAAACTAAAGGGGGGGTAAACTACTGGGGTCATAACTGCAGGGGCATTACCACTGGGGGCATAACTACTAGGGCGCTAAATGACTGGGGGCATTACTACAGGTAACATTACTACTGGGGGCAATACGGGCATTGCATAAGGGGCACCACTACTATGGGGTCTATATAAGGGGCACTACCAGTACAGTGGACATTGCATAATGAGCGCTACAACTGTGGGCATTGTATAAGAAGCGCCACCTCACATGCACCGAAGCCGCACCGAAATGTACTTGCCCCTTCCATGGTGCCCCCCCTATCATTTTCTTCTGGATCCGCCCCCGAGTATGCCAGCACACACCCCAGCGCTATATGACCCAGAAATAACACAGTAAATTAATGTTTACCCAGCAGCGCTGTTTTATGTATCTGCGCCAATTATGTGCCCCCCCTCTACTTTAAAACCCTCTGTCACCGTGTGTCAAGCAGGGGAGAGTCCGGGGAGCTTCCTCTCAGCAGTGCTGTGGAGAAAAATGGCGCTGGTGAGTGCTGAGGGAGAAGCCCCGCCCCCTAGGCGGCGGGCTTCTGTCCCGCTCAATTTTTTCAATACATGGCGGGGGCTCTTTTTATACATGTACAGTGCCCAGCTGTACATGTATATATACATCTGTGCCATAAGAGAGGTTTATATTGCTGCCCAGGGCGCCGGCGCCCCCCCCCTTTACAGTGACCGGAGTGTGTGAGGTGAAGGGGAGCAATGGCGCACAGCTGCAGTGCTGTGCGTTACCTCAGTGAAGATCCAAGTGTCTTCTGCCGCCTCAGATGGGTCTTTTCCTCACATACTCACCCGGCTTCTTTCTTCCGGCTCTGCGAGGCGGATGGCGGCGCGGCTCTGGGACGGACGGCGAGGGTGAGACCTGCGTACCGATCCCTCTGGAGCTAATGGTGTCCAGTAGCCTAAGAAATAGAGCCCTGAACTCATAGAAGTGGGTCTGTTTCTCTCTCCTCAGTCCCTCGATGCAGGGAGTCTGTTGCCAGCAGGCTCCCTGAAAATAAAAAACCTAACAAAAATGCTTTCTTACAGGAAACTCAGGAGAGCTCCTGAAATGCACCCAGTCTCCACTGGGCACAGTATCAAACTGAGGTCTGGAGGAGGGGCATAGAGGGAGGAGCCAGTGCACACCCAGAGTCAAAGTCTTTCTTAAAGTGCCCATGTCTCCTGCGGAGCCCGTCTATCCCCATGGTCCTTATGGAGTCCCAGCATCCTCTAGGACGTTAGAGAAAAGTAGATAGAAACCTCTGAGGAATTTTAAACTGTCCAGGGAGTTTAATTCCTTTGGACACAGGAAAAGCGGCTGAGGTCTTAGGTCCAAAATTAAAATACAACTCCTCATCCGGTTCTGCCTCCTGACCCGGTATGTGAACAATCTCTCTTACAGCATAAATGAGGGCCTCCACCCCAGGGGACAGAGAGCTGTCCTCATCCATATCATCATCATCCATATCTGGCTGATCAGAATCAGACTGGAGCACCTGTGGCAGGGAGTGTTTATGTGAAACCACTAGAGGGGGCTGGGAAGCCTTCTTGGTATCTGCTGCTTTAGCCACACAATCAATAGAATGATTTAACACCTGTCATTCTCTTTTAGCAGCAGCTAATTCTGAATTTACATTCTGAATCATGCTTTTAAAGCTATCTAGCCAGTCAGGTGCCTGTGAGCTGGGTCCCTGTGGAGATGAGGAACATTGCTCACATATGAGTGACCGCGCTGAAGACTGGGTCAAATTACAAGCAGCACACAACCATGTCAACAGACATCTTACACAACTGTAACACAGCGCAGCCCACAGACCAACACCTCCACACAGACACTAGAGAGCCCCTGGAGTGACACTGAGGAGCGGACACCAGCACACAGAACACAGCAGCACAATGTGTTGGAATATGTGTATGACCTAATAGTAGTGCAGCGGCGCTACCGTGCTCCCCCGTCTGTGACCCCTGGTACCAGTCTTATAATCTGTAACAGTGTGGGTCCTGGAGGAGCAGCGTGCATGCAGCCTTGATGATCTGCAGCAGCAGGGAAATGGTGCCTTCCCGCCGCTGGTCCCGCTCCGGGAAGCCCCGCCCCTTGTAATGGCACACGGTCCCTATCGCAGATTATACTGGCCACGTTATAACAAACATCAGAAAATGTATTATACAGTCCACACAAAGCCTTGAGACATTGAGCACTGCGGGGCAACAGCCGTGAGCCAGTTTGTCTGTGGCGGATACTGCAGCTCCGGGCCTGTGACCGCCATGTGACTTGCCGCCAAAACTGCACCGGGGACCCGCTAACTGGGACCCCAGTGTAACACTCACCGCACCTTGTAACTTCGGCATCTGTTAGAGGGTGGCGGCTAGCTGCTGACGTTGGCACGCATACTAATGATGTGTGATCAGTACCTCAGGAGCTCGGTGTCCTGTCAGCTGGGATTACGAACCATTAACCCTCAGGTGGTTGGTTCGGTCTCCCCTCTAAGTCCCACAAAGCAAGTAGTCTTTCTGCCAAGCAGAGCTACCTGTAAGTAATAAACTAAATTAAAATTAAAAGAAAAATCTCTGGAGCTCTAGAGAAGTGCACCTGGCTCCTTGGGCACATTTTTCTAAACCGAGTCTGGCAGGAGGGGCATAGAGGGGAGGAGCCAGCACACACATACACTAAAGGTTTTAAAGTACCAGGCTCCAGTGGACCCGACCTATACCCCATGGTACTAAAGTACAAGACCCCAGTATCCACTAGGACGAAAGAGAAATATAAAAACAAATCATGGTGTAGTATGTCCAGATATATATCATATTCCGAATGTACTAAAATGATTCTTCAAATAGTGGATGTAACTTATGCGTACCCCACTTACATAGCATATGTAGGGAATACACTCATCAAGGTATCTTTAAACACCGATCTCCCGTGTTTAAAGATACCTTGATGAGTGCAATCCCCACATATGCTGTGTAAGTGGGGTACACATAAGTTACATCCACTATTTGAAGAATCATTTTAGTACATTCAGAATATGATCTATATCTGAACATGCTACACCAGGACGTTTTTATATTTTTTCCATATAAACAAAAATCGTGAGGACCGGACGGGACGTATGACATCTTATAGAGTGACTTCATAGCGACTGGACATCTGAATATAGACTATACTGGATTTAAGTAGCGCACTCACCATTTTTTACATTCTATGGTTAACACAGTGAGCGCATTGTGATTGGTTCATTTTTTTCTCACATATGTATTATTGTAAAGGATACAGTGGCCCTAGGGTGGCCAATCCCGGGATTTAGGCCTAAAAATGGCCGGGATTCAATCCAAGGATTGGAGCTTCCAATCCCGGGGATTTCGGGATTAGAAGGCACCCTTTTATTTTCAATGCTGGGCAGCGTTGAGCGTCCTCAGGAGGCTCAGACGCTGAACAGCTTCTTCCTCCCCGCTCCCCCATGCTGTGTGCACTGCGCAGAGTGACGTGAAGTCAGAGGTCACGCTGCATAGTCTGACACCAGCCGTCCGCACTGCCGGGACCGCACCTCGCCACCTGCAGCAAGTGAACACGCCTGGACTCCCAGAGGATGGTGAGTAGTTCTGTGGGCCGGGCATGGGTGGGCACTGAAGATTTTAATTTTAAAATCTTCAACTCAATCCCGGGATTGATCATTTTTCAAACCCGATACCCGGGATTGAAAAAAAGGCTGCTGCATAACTGGTTTGGCCTTGGACATTTGTGATCTATTTTTTTCTGATCTTCCTTCCCCTGTCATGGTGTCTGCTCATTCCACCCAGGTCAGTGTGGGCTGCTTAGGCAGCTCCACGTGGAGCTTCAGCGAAACAGGTTTCTACGGCGGCCACGTGGTCCTCTGTCTACACTGTCATTTGCTTTTACGCGTTTGGCACCTTTGCATCTTCGGACGCAGACTTTGTGGTTAGGGTTCTCCGTACAACTCAGATGCGTCCCCACACATAGGGGGACAGCTTTAGAATGTTCCAGTGTCCCTGTACCCCCTAGAGGACAAAAAAGAGGATTTATCTGGTTAAATCCTTTTGAGTCCATCGGGAGCACAGGGTGCTCACCTTGACACACCTGGCTTGCGGGAGTTATATCCTATGGTACCGGTTCTTCCGAACGCCTATCCTGTGAGGAGTTCGAGTGTATGCCGGTCTTCCCACTTCTACTCCTCACTCCTGCCACGGGCTTGCTAACTTAACTGGCTGGCCGGTTGCTGGGAGCGGGGTATAGTGGAGGAGTCTGAACATGGTGGGAAAAATGTAGTAATTGTTTGGTGCCCAGACTCTCTCCTCTCCAGTCTATACCCAGTGTCCTTATGCCCCCTATGAACTTGAAGAAAAGAGGATTTTGGTACTTACCGATAAATTCATTCCTCTGAATCCACTCGGGGACACTGGACCAGACTTATACAGTAGGGGCGTGAAGCTTGCAACCGGAGGTGTGGCACAATCTAAAAATTTGCATTGTCTGCACAGCCGGCTCCTCCCCCTTCACATCCCTCATCCCCCAGTTTGTAAAATTTGACTGAGAGAATAGGACATGATACTATAGCACATGGTAAGGAACCGAACCGTACAACATATCAAACAGCATCCAAGAAACACTTTTAACAGAAAAACTAATGCTGTTTGCACGAACTGTTTGAACAAGAACTTTGAACACAGCAGGTTGACAGCACTGAGGCGGACGTCCAGTGTCCCCGAGTGGATTCAGAGAAAAGGATTTATCGGTAAGTACCAAAATCCTCTTTTCTCTTTCATCCACTAGGGGACACTGGAATAGACTTATACAGTAGGGAACGTCCCAAAGTTATCCCCAAGGGAGGGAGTGCTGTCGGTGGCCTGCAAAACTAAACGTCCGAACTTAGAATCTCCGGACGCAAAAGGTATCAAACTTGTAAAATTTCGCGAACGTGTGGGCTGAGGACCATGTCGCCGCTCTGCAAAGTTGAGTAGTGGAAGCACCTCTGGCAGCCGCCCATGAGGCACCCACTGATCTATTGGTATGAACACCCGTCTGAACCGGAACCTGTTTACCACAGGAAATATAAGCTTGCTGAATGGCAAGTCTAATCCATCTAGACAAAGACTGCTTAGATGCTGGCCAACCCTTCTTTGGACCATCATAAAGAACAAACAAATGGTCCGACTTTCTGAAGAATGATGTAGCTTTCACGTATAGTCGTAAAGCTCGGACAACATCCAAAGACACGTCCCCATCTGCAAAACCCTGAAAAGATGGGACTACAATCGGCTGGTTTACGTGAAACCCCGAAACGACCTTAGGAAGGAAATCGTGTACGGAGTTCTTCCCTATCTTCATGGAAAATTAAAAAAGGACTCTTACATGATAAGGCTCCTAACTCAGAAACCCTTCTGGCTGAAGCCAAGGCAAGTAATAACGTGACCTTCCAAGAGAGAAATTTCAGGTCTGTTCTCTCCAACGGCTTAAAAGTTGGTGACCTCAAAAATTCCAACACTAAATTTAAGTCCCACAGCGCAGTGGGAGAACGGAAAGGAGGCTGTATCCTCAGAACCCCCTGAAAAAAAAGGTCTGAACCTCTTGTAAGGATGCTAACCGCTGTTGAAATAGGATGGAGAGAGCCGAAACTTGAACCTTCAAAAGGAACCTAGTCTTAGTCCTCCATCTAAACCAGCTTGAAGAAAAAGTAGAAGTCTGGATAAGTGGAAGTTTGTCGAATTCCAACCACGTTCCTGACAACAGTCCATGTACTTCTTCCAATTTCTGTAGTAGTGCATGGCTGTAACCGGCTTCCTAGCAGCAATCATCATAGGAATAGCCGTTCGTGGGATCCCTCTGTTTCTTAAGATCCGGGTTTCAACAGCCACACCGTTAAACACAGCCTGTTCAGGTCTGGGTGTAGAAACGGTCCCTGAGATAGCAGGTCCTCTCTCTGAGGTAACCGCCAAGGATCTACCGCTAGTAACCCCTGTAAGTCCGAGTACCAACTGGTGCTATTAGAATTGCCCACACTCGCTCTCGTTTCACCTTTTTCAGAATCCTGGGTATGAGTGGAAAAAATGTACACCCTTCTATAACACCAAGGAAGTGTCAATGCGTCCACTCCTTCTGCTGCTGGATCTCGTCCGGGACACACATCTGGGCAGCTGATGGTTGTGTCGAGACGCCATTAGGTCCACTTGAGGTAGACCCCATCTCCTCACCACCATGTCGAAAATCTGTGGATGTAGGCACCCCTCTCCCGGATGCATGTCCTGGCGACTGAGATAATCCGCTTCCCAGTTGTCCACACCTGGAATGAACACTGCCGAGAGGATGATGTTTCGCCTTTCTGCCCACAAGATCTTTGTGGCTTCCTTTAACGCCATCCTGCTCTTTGTTCCTCCCTGACAGTTTATATAAGCCGCCGTCGTGACACTGTGTTGACTCATGACTAGGTCTTCGGCTAAGAAGTGCATTGTAAACAGCTATCAGTTCTAGAATGTTTATGGGTAGTCTGCTCTCCTGTAACGTCCATCTGCCCTGAAACGGACGTTCCTCTAGGACGGCACCCCAACCTCTGAGACTGGCGTCCGTTGTCAGGATCCTCCAATCCCAAATGCCGAATCTCTTGCCTGCTGCAAGATTCTTGTGCAATGACCACCAAATCATGGAGGTTCGTATGCGCGGTGGAATTCGGATTATTTGATGTAGAAGCCAGTGCGATCCTGCTCGCTGAGCAATGAGGTTCATCTGGAATGGTCGGGAATGAAGTCTGCCGTACTGGAGAGCTTCGAACGACGCCACCATCTTCCCGAGAAGTTGCACACAGAGGTGTAGAGAAACAGTCTGTTTCCTTAGTACTTGAGCCACTAACCTCTGTAGGTCCTGGATCTTGTTCTCTGGTAGGAAGACTCAATTGTACCATGTCCAAGATGAGACTGAGGAATTTAATCCGTTGAGTTGGCATGAGGTTGGATTTCTGGAAGTTCACAATCCACCCATGTTGAATGAGAAATTGATGAGATGTCTGAGCATCCTTTATTAGCTGTTCCTGATAGGAGGCCTTGATCAGTAGACCGTCTAGATAAAGGTTTACCGCGACCCCCAACAGTCTCAATCCTGCAACCATTATTGCCATGATCTTCGTAAAGATTCTCGGGGCTGATGATAGACCGAATGGTAGGGCTCTGAATTGGTAGTGATCCTTCACCAGTGCAAACCTTAAGTAAGCTTGGTGAGGAGTACAAATTGGGATATGCAGGTATGCATCCTTTATGTCCATGGATACCATGAACTCGCTTTGTTCCAAACCTGCAATGACCGACTGGATTGATTTCATATTGAATTTGTAGACCCATAGAAACCGGTTTAAAGCTTTTAAATTGAGTATCGGTCTGACCGTCCCGTCTAGCTTTGGCACGACAAAAAGATTGGAATAGAGCCCCGTTCCTCTTTGAGAGGCGGGAACTGGAATAATGACTTCTGACTGTAGCAATTTTTGAATTGCTAGCAGTAGTGCATTTGCTTTCTGAGGGCACCGAGGCAATCCCGTTGTAAAAAACTGACTGTGAGGTCTCTGTTGAAAATCCAGTTTGTACCCCTGGGAGATTATGTTGTTTATCCAAAGTTCTGGTGAGGTTTTGGCCCAGATATCCCGAAAACCTTCCAGACGTGCGCCCACCAAGGGGGACCCCAGGTGAGCTGGGAGGCCGTCATGCCACTGTCTTGTCAGCAGGTTTATCCTGCTTTCTGGTCGTTGCCTGTGAACGGCCTCTACCTCTGCCTCCACGTGCTTGCGTACCGAAACCTCTTCCTTAGGCTCGAAAGGACTGCAATCTAAATTAATTAAACATTGGTCCCAAATAACCTCTCCTAACCTGTGGAGTGGTTCTCGTATAAGGAGTAGGTAGGAAGGTGGACTTCCCTGCTGTAGTCTGTGGAATCCACTTATCCAACTCTGGACCGAAAAGCATTTCACCCCAAAGGGGATGGATTCCACCGCCTTCTTGGTGTCAGAGTCTCCTTGCCATTCTCCGAGCCATAAAATCCTTCTAGCAGATATGGCCGATGCGGAGATGCGCGATGCTATCCTGCTAATATCCTTTGAGGCTTGACACAAATATGAAGCGGATTCTAGAATGTGTTCCGCCAATTGGGTAATTTCTTCCAAGCTATTTTCCTCCTCAATAGCCTGTACTATACGGCCATACCATGCTCCCATGGCCTTGTTAACCCAAGCACAGACGATCGTAGGCCTCTGTGCTGCACCTGCTGCTACAAAAATTGATTTTAAAGCCGCGTCAACCGTACGATCTGAAGCATCCTTTAAAGTCGTTACATTGGGTATTGGTAAGATTGCCTTTTTGGACAACCTTCCTAAGTAAGCATCCACTACTGGTGGAGTCTCCCACTTCTCCATTACACCTTTAGGTAAAGGGTAAGTCACTTGAAACCTCTTCGGAAATTGAAAGCGTTTATCAGGTTGCTTCCAAGCCTCCTCCATTTGTGATTGGAGAGATTTAGGAATTGGAAACACTGCTGAACGCGGTTTTTGGGATTCGAATAATTCGAAATCCTCAGGCTCCTTAACTTCTTCTACTTTAAAGTTTAGGATCTCTTTCACCGCGTCAATCAAGGAATCAAGACCCGAGATTGCAGTGTCCTCTTCCGGAAAATCGGCGTCTAGGTTATATTCAATCAACTCATCTTCCTCCGTATCAATCATAAGACCCTCCTCTTCCTCTGATTCTGGTACAATAGGAAGAGGTCTTTAAACTGCCTTGCGCACATTCGTTTCTGCTTGTGCAGGCGGTGTTAACATTATGAGAAATTCTTCCATCGTCTTTGAGAATCCCGCAGCCCATTCAGATTGTTGCTTGTGTGATTCCACCATCTCCTTGGAGATTCTATCTGCAAGGTTATCTTCCCATGACCTAGCCGGAGCACTGCTCCCAGGTGGAGTGTCCTTGTCTAAGCAGGAAACGCACATCCCGGATCTGCCAACCCGCGTGCTCTTGTTACATTTTGTACAAACATAACAGGTCTTTGATGTCTTGGTTGGTGCTTTAGACATGTTGTTTAAACCCCCTACCAGACTAATACACAGCACTTTCACCCTTTAAACTAGGAAGAGAAAGATTGTGATAGGTGACGGAAGCAAAAGGTATTGGATTCGGCTGGAATTACTTTTCCTCTCTCTATATAGGAAAGGAAGAGTGCAAAAATAATTAAAGAAATAAAGAAATAAATGAGAAAAAAAAATAAAACATTAAACACCAGTTGACTTGCAACCCTCACACACCCAACTGTAAATCAGCTACGATGGTAGGGTTGTCCACTTGCTTCCCCGTATTTTCTTCAGGATCTTTGCATAGAATTCCCTTGAAAATAAGAATTTACTTACCGATAATTCTATTTCTCGTAGTCCGTAGTGGATGCTGGGGACTCCGTAAGGACCATGGGGAATAGCGGCTCCGCAGGAGACTGGGCACAAAAGTAAAGCTTTAGAACTACCTGGTGTGCACTGGCTCCTCCCCCTATGACCCTCCTCCAAGCCTCAGTTAGGATACTGTGCCCGGACGAGCGTACACAATAAGGAAGGATTTTGAATCCCGGGTAAGACTCATACCAGCCACACCAATCACACCATATAACTTGTGATCTAAACCCAGTTAACAGCATGATAACAGAGGAGCCTCTAGAAAAGATGGCTCACTACAGCAATAACCCGATTTTTTGGTAGCAATAACTATGTACCAGTATTGCAGACAATCCGCACTTGGGATGGGCGCCCAGCATCCACTACGGACTACGAGAAATAGAATTATCGGTAAGTAAATTCTTATTTTCTCTGACGTCCTAGTGGATGCTGGGGACTCCGTAAGGACCATGGGGATTATACCAAAGCTCCCAAACGGGCGGGAGAGTGCGGATGACTCTGCAGCACCAAATGAGAGAACTCCAGGTCCTCCTCAGCCAGGGTATCAAATTTGTAGAATTTTACAAACGTATTTGCTCCTGACCAAGTAGCTGCTCGGCAAAGTTGTAAAGCAGAGACCCCTCGGGCAGCCGCCCAAGATGAGCCCACCTTCCTTGTGGAATGGGCTTTTACAGATTTTGGCTGTGGCAGGCCTGCCACAGAATGTGCAAGCTGAATTGTACTACAAATCCAACGAGCAATAGTCTGCTTAGAAGCAGGAGCACCCAGCTTGTTGGGTGCATACAGAATAAACGAGTCAGATTTTCTGACTCCAGCCGTCCTGGAAACCTATATTTCCAGGGCCCTGACAACGTCTAGCAACTTGGAGTCCTCCAAGTCCCTAGTAGCCGCAGGCACCACAATAGGTTGATTCAGGTGAAACGCTGAAAACCACCTTAGGGAGAAACTGAGGACAAGTCCTCAATTCCGCCCTGTCCGAATGGAAAATCAGATGCGGGCTTTTACAGGATAAAGCCGCCAATTCTGACACGCACCTGGCCCAGGCCAGGGCCAACAGCATGACCACTTTCCATGTGAGATATTTTAACTCCACATATTTAAGTGGTTCAAACCAATGTGACTTTTGGAACCCAAAAACTACATTTAGATCCCAAGGTGCCACTGGAGGCACAAAAGGAGGCTGTATATACAGTACCCCTTTCACAAACGTCTGAACTTCAGGGACTGAAGCTAGTTCTTTTTGGAAGAAAATTGACAGGGCCGAAATTTGAACCTTAATGGACCCCCATTTCAGGCCCATAGACACTCCTGTTTGCAGGAAATGTAGGAATCGACCTAGTTGAAAATTCCTCCGTCGGGGCCTTACTGGCCTCGCACCACGCAACATATTTTCGCCAAATGCGGTGATAATGTTTTGCGGTTATATCTTTCCTGGCTTTGATCAGGATAGGAATGACTTCATCCGGAATGCCTTTCTCCTTCAGGATCCGGCGTTCAACCGCCATGCCGTCAAACGCAGCCGCGGTAAGTCTTGGAACAGACAGGGTCCTTGCTGGAGCAGGTCCCTTCTTAGAGGTAGAGGCCACGGATCCTCCGTGAGCATCTCTTGAAGTTCCGGTTACCCAGTCCTTCTTGGTCAATCCGGAGCCACGAATATAGTGCTTACTCCTCTCCATCTTATAATTCTCAGTACCTTGGGTATGAGAGGCAGAGGAGGGAACACATACACTGACTGGTACACCCACTGTGTTACCAGAGCGTCTACAGCTATTGCCTGAGGGTCCCTTGACCTGGCGCAATACTTGACGAGTTTTATAAACATGTGGAAGACTTCTGGGTGAAGTCCCCACTCTCCCGGGTGGGGGTCGTGTCTGCTGAGGAAGTCTGCTTCCCAGTTGTCCACTCCCGGAATGAATACTGCTGACAGTGCTATCACATGATTTTCCGCCCAGCGAAGAATCCTTGCAGCTTCTGCCTTGCCCTCCTGCTTCTTGTGTCACCCTGTCTGTTTACGTGGGTGACTGCCGTGATGTTGTCCGAATGGATCAACTCCGGGTGACCTTGAAGCAGAGGTCATGCTGAGCTTAGAGCATTGTAAATGGCCCTTAGCTTCAGGATATTTATGTGAAGTGATGTCTCCAGGCTTGACCATAAGCTCTGGAAATTCCTTCCCTGTGTGACTGCTCCCCAGCCTCGCAGGCTGGCATCCGTGGTCACCAGGACCCAGTCCTGAATGTCGAATCTGCGGCCCTCTAGAAGATGAGCACTCTGCAACCACCACAGGAGAGACACCCTTGTGCTTGGTGACAGGGTTATCCGCTGATGCATCTGAAGATGCGACCCGGACCATTTGTCCAGCAGGTCCCACTGGAAAGTTCTTGCGTGGAATCTGCCGAATGGGATTACTTCGTAGGAAGCCACCATTTTTCCCAGAACCCTTTCATTGATGTACTGAGACTTGGCTCGGTTATAGGAGGTTCCCGACTAGCTCGGATAACTCCCTGACTTTCTCCTCCGGGAGAAACCCCTTTTTCTGGACTGTGTCCAGGATCATCCCTAGGAACAGAAGACGAGTCGTCGTAATCAGCTGCGATTTTGGAATATTGAGAATCCAATCGTGCTGCCGCAACACTACCCGAGATAGTGCTACACCGACCTCCAACTGTTCCCTGGATCTTACCCTTATCAGGGAATCGTCCAAGTAAGGGATAACTAAAATTCCCTTCCTTCGAAAGAGTATCATCATTTCGGCCATTACCTTGGTAAAGACCCGGGGTGCCGTGGACCATCCATACGGCAGCGTCTGAAACTGATAGTGACAGTTCTGTACCACAAACCTGAGGTACCCTTGGTGAGAAGGGTAAATTGGGACATGAAGGTAAGCATCCTTGATGTCCCGAGACATCATGTAGTCCCCTTCTTCCAGGTTCGCAATCACTGCCCTGAGTGACTCAATATTGAATTTGAACCTCCGTATGTAAGTGTTCAAGATTTTAGATTTAGAATCGGTCTCACCGAGTCGTCCGGCTTCGGTACCACAACAGTGTGGAATAATACCCCGTTCCCTGTCGCAGGAGGGGTACCTTGATTATCACCTGCTGGGAATACAGCTTGTGAATGGCTTCCAAAACTGCCTCCCTGTCAGAGGGAGACATCGGTAAAGCCGACTTTAGGAAACGGCGAGGGGGAGACGTCTCGAATTCCAATTTGTACCCCTGAGATATCACCTGAAGGATCCAGGGGTCTAATTGCGAGTGAGCCCACTGCGCGCTGAAATTCATTGAGACGGGCCCCCACCGTGCCTGATTCTGCTTGTAAAGCCCCAGCGTCATACTGAGGGCTTGGCAGAGGAGAGGGCTTCTGTTCCTGGGAACTGGCTGATTTCTGCAGCCTTTTTCCTCTCTGTTGAGAGGCGACCTGGGGTACAAACGTGGATTTCCCAGCTGTTGCCGTGGCCACCAGGTCTGAAAGACCGACCCCAAATAACTCCTCCCCTTAATAAGGCAATACTTCCAAATGCCGTTTGGAATCCGCATCACCTGACCACTGTCGTGTCCATAACCCTCTACTGGCAGAAATGGACAACGCACTTAGACTTGATGCCAGTCGGCAAATATTCCGCTGTGCATCACGCATATATAGAAATGCATCCTTTAAAATGCTCTATAGGCAATAATATACTGTCCCTATCTAGGGTATCAATATTTTCAGTCAGGGAATCCGACCACGCCAACCCAGCACTGCACATCCAGGCTGAGGCGATTGCTGGTCGCAGTATAACACCAGTATGTGTGTAAATACATTTTAGGATACCCTCCTGCTTTCTATCAGCAGGATCCTTAAGGGCGGCCATCTCAGGAGAGGGTAGAGCCCTTGTTCTTACAAGCGTGTGAGCGCTTTATCCACCCTAGGGGGTGTTTCCCAACGCACCCTAACCTCTGGCGGGAAAGGATATAATGCCAATAACATTTTAGAAATTATCAGTTGTTATCGGGGGAAACCCACGCATCATCACACACCTCATTTAATTTCTCAGATTCAGGAAAACTACAGGTAGTTTTTCCTCACCGAACATAATACCCCTTTTTGGTGGTACTCGTATTATCAGAAATGTGTAAAACATTTTTCATTGCCTCAATCATGTAACGTGTGGCCCTACTGGAAGTCACATTTGTCTCTTCACCGTCGACACTGGAGTCAGTATTCGTGTCGGCGTCTATATCTGCCATCTGAGGTAACGGGCGCTTTAGAGCCCCTGACGGCCTATGAGACGTCTGGACAGGCACAAGCTGAGTAGCCGGCTGTCTCATGTCAACCACTGTCTTTTATACAGAGCTGACACTGTCACGTAATTCCTTCCAACAGTTCATCCACTCAGGTGTCGACCCCCTAGGGGGTGACATCACTATTACAGGCAATCTGCTCCGTCTCCACATCATTTTTCTCCTCATACATGTCGACACAAACGTACCGACACACAGCACACACACAGGGAATGCTCTGATAGAGGACAGGACCCCACTAGCCCTTTGGGGAGACAGAGGGAGAGTTTGCCAGCACACACCAGAGCGCTATATATATACAGGGATAACCTTATATAAGTGTTTTTTCCCTTATAGCTGCTGTATTTTTAATACTGCGCATAATTAGTGCCCCCCTCTCTTTTTTAACCCTTTCTGTAGTGTAGTGACTGCAGGGGAGAGCCAGGGAGCTTCCCTCCAACAGAGCTGTGAGGGAAAATGGCGCCAGTGTGCTGAGGAGATAGTCTCCGCCCCCTTCTCGGCGGCCTTATCTCCCGTTTTTCTGTGTATTCTGGCAGGGGTTAAATTCATCCATATAGCCCAGGAGCTATATGTGATGCATTTTTTGCCATCCAAGGTGTTTTTATTGCGTCTCAGGGCGCCCCCCCCAGCGCCCTGCACCCTCAGTGACCGGAGTGTGAAGTGTGCTGAGAGCAATGGCGCACAGCTGCAGTGCTGTGCGCTACCTTGTTGAAGACAGGACGTCTTCTGCCGCCGATTTTCCGGACCTCTTCTGTCTTCTGGCTCTGTAAGGGGGCCGGCGGCGCGGCTCTGGGACCTATCCATGGCTGGGCCTGTGATCGGTCCCTGTGGAGCTAATGTCCAGTAGCCTAAGAAGCCCAATCCACTCTGCACGCAGGTGAGTTCGCTTCTTCTCCCCTTAGTCCCTCGATGCAGTGAGCCTGTTGCCAGCAGGTCTCACTGAACATAAAAAACCTAAAACTAAACTTTTCACTAAGCAGCTCAGGAGAGCCACCTAGTGTGCACCCTTCTCGTTCGGGCACAAAAATCTAACCGAGGCTTGGAGGAGGGTCATAGGGGGAGGAGCCAGTGCACAGGTAGTTCTAAAGTATTACTTTTGTGCCCAGTCTCCTGCGGAGCCGCTATTCCCCATGGTCCTTACGGAGTCCCCAGCATCCACTAGGACGTCAGAGAAATATAAATAGTAAAGCAGAATTAATTTTCAGGAGATCCTCACATTACTAAATATATACAGTTTAACCAGCAGAGGGAGCCATTGTTATAATAAAGAAAAAACATGGTGGGGTCTACCTTGTCATCTTATTTGATAACCTATAAGAGGGGGAGGGCTGATCCCTGCCCCTCAGATTGGCGCCTGTTTGGAATAATTAAGATGGCCGCCACTGAAATAATTTTTTCACTTCATTAAGTATTATGCTCCAGGTGGTCCTATGTATCTATATGTGCACCGGAGCTCTTTAAACATAAAGGAGGAACGTCTGCTGTCTAATGCCCCCCCCCCTGCCCCCGCGGCTGAGGAATCTCCTCAGCCGCGTGGTATATTACTGCGGCTCTCCTCCCGCCTGCGCGCGCTCCAGGACCATTCTCACCCGGTCAAACAGCGGCGTCTCTGCACACATGGAGGAGCGCTTGCTGTGCGCTCCTATGTCCCCACCAGCGCGCGCGCTCCAGGTGGCGGCGCCTCCACTCATCTCCACTGCTGATAGGGGAGACAGCCCAGCCCCACCGATGGCCGGCGCGCTGCTGTGGAGATTATAAATGCTACCTCTGTGCTTCAAAGGGTATAACTGGTAGCAAAGAAAAGAAAAGAAAAAAAAAAGACGAAAAGCCCGTCTCCCTACATAATCATACTAGAGCCCTTAATCTGACCAGTACTCACTGTGAAGAGGATCTCCTGCCGAGAGATGCAGGTCCCTTCAAAAGTGATCTTTGTCTCTCCCGATATCAGTGGTCTTTGTCCCCCTTTTCATTAGGTTGACGCAGCACCTCAATTGATTTTTTTTTTAGTCAGGAGCTCAGTGCTCCCATGTGCTGTACCTCCAGCACAATTTTTCAAACTGGGGGATGAGGGATGTGAAGGGGGATGAGCCGGCTGTGCAGACAATGCTAATTTTTAGATTGTGCCACACCACCGGTTGCAAGCTTCACACCCCTACTGTATAAGTCTGTTCCAGTGTCCCCTAGTGGATGAAAGAGAAAAGGGTTTAACCAGGTAAGAACATAAAACCTCTTATATATTGGCCTTGTAAAGACCTGGGGCCAAATGTAATAGAGTGAGAGTTTCAGAAAGTGAGAGATTTGGTAAGGGTTTTCAGATATTTTTAAAGTGGCAATCATTTACACTTTAAAACCTGGTTGAACTTGCTGTGTAAATGATTGCCACTTTAAAAAAAACTGCAAAACCTTACCAAATCTCTCACTTTTTGAAACTCTCACTATTACATTTGGCCCCTGGTCTCTACAGGTTTTAAAAATATCACTACAGATAGAAAAGATATAGCAGCATCATGCTGGAATCCTGAATAGCTTATCGTACAAATTTAAACAAAGTAAAAACATCACAGCAGGTAGGAGATTTATACCACTGCAAATATCTTCCAAGAAAGTCACCGTGTGAAACCTATTGATTAAAATCTTATTGTATAAATTCAGCAGGGTATCTGCCAGAATACTGTAATACACAGGGTCTGTACAGGCTGTCAGTAGAAGACAAGCTCTAGAATAATAAGACAGCATGGATGAAAAATAAAGGAAGTCAGGTTCAAAGCCAACATATTGAGTGTTACTAAATAGCTGAGAGGTTTTCCTTACTTCACAGCAACAAAGACACAGTTTTGAAATACTGATATACATGTGTATTCTGAAAGCCAAAGACAGCAAGGGTTTATTGTTTTTGTGTATAACGGGGAAAAACAATGTGAAGTATTTGCAGCAAATGAAAACCTACATTTCCATCTTGACTGCCTACATCTCACACAAAGCAGAACAAGATAGATGGCAGGTCCAAAGGTACTCACCTGCTTTTTAAAATATCCAATGGCGTATTCATCTGCATATGTCAGGAAGTACAGGATGTTGTGCTTAATGTGGTATTCCTTTAAATGATTCATCAAGTGTGTGCCATATCCCTGAAGATGAAAAGCAATCAACATAAAACACACAAAAAAACCAAAAAAAATAAGAATTTACTTACCGATAATTCTATTTCTCTCGTAGTCCGTAGTGGATGCTGGGAACTCCGTAAGGACCATGGGGAATAGCGGCTCCGCAGGAGACTGGGCACAAAAGTAAAGCTTTAGGACTACCTGGTGTGCACTGGCTCCTCCCCCTATGACCCTCCTCCAAGCCTCAGTTAGGATACTGTGCCCGGACGAGCGTACACAATACGGAAGGATTTTGAATCCCGGGTAAGACTCATACCAGCCACACCAATCACACCGTACAACCTGTGATCTGAACCCAGTTAACAGCATGATAACAGAGGAGCCTCTGGAAAGATGGTTCACAACAACAATAACCCGATTTAGTTAACAATAACTATGTACAAGTATTGCAGACAATCCGCACTTGGGATGGGCGCCCAGCATCCACTACGGACTACGAGAAATAGAATTATCGGTAAGTAAATTCTTATTTTCTCTGACGTCCTAGTGGATGCTGGGAACTCCGTAAGGACCATGGGGATTATACCAAAGCTCCCAAACGGGCGGGAGAGTGCGGATGACTCTGCAGCACCGAATGAGAGAACTCCAGGTCCTCCTCAGCCAGGGTATCAATTTTGTAGAATTTAGCAAACGTGTTTGCCCCTGACCAAGTAGCTGCTCGGCAAAGTTGTAAAGCCGAGACCCCTCGGGCAGCCGCCCAAGATGAGCCCACCTTCCTTGTGGAATGGGCTTTTACAGATTTTGGCTGTGGCAGGCCTGCCACAGAATGTGCAAGCTGAATTGTACTACAAATCCAACGAGCAATAGTCTGCTTAGAAGCAGGAGCACCCAGCTTGTTGGGTGCATACAGGATAAACAGCGAGTCAGATTTTCTGACTCCAGCCGTCCTGGAAACGTATATTTTCAGGGCCTTGACTACGTCCAGCAACTTGGAGTCCTCCAAGTCCCTAGTAGCCGCAGGCACCACAATAGGCTGGTTCAGGTGAAACGCTGACACCACCTTAGGGAGAAACTGAGGACGAGTCCTCAATTCCGCCCTGTCCGAATGGAAAATCAGATAAGGGCTTTTACAGGATAAAGCCGCCAATTCTGACACGCGCCTGGCCGAAGCCAGGGCCAACACATGACCACTTTCCACGTGAGATATTTCAAATCCACAGATTTAAGTGGTTCAAACCAATGTGATTTTAGGAACCCCAAAACTACATTGAGATCCCAAGGTGCCACTGGAGGCACAAAAGGAGGCTGTATATGCAGCACCCCCTTGACAAGCGTCTGAACTTCAGGAACTGAAGCCAGTTCTTTCTGGAAGAAAATCGACAGGGCCGAAATCTGAACCTTAATGGATCCTAATTTTAGGCCCATAGACACTCCTGTTTGCAGGAAATGCAGGAATCGACCTAGTTGAAATTCCTCCATTGGGGCCTTACTGGCCTCGCACCGCGCAACATATTTTCGCCAAATGCGGTGATAATGCTTTGCGGTTACATCCTTCCTGGCTTTGATCAGGGTAGGGATGACTTCATCCGGAATGCCTTTTTCCTTCAGGATCCGGCGTTCAACCGCCCTGCCGTCAAACGCAGCCGCGGTAAGTCTTGGAATAGACAGGGTCCTTGCTGGAGCAGGTCCCTTCTTAGAGGTAGAGGCCACGGGTCCTCCGTGAGCATCTCTTGAAATTCCGGGTACCAAGTCCTTCTTGGCCAATCCGGAGCCACGAGTATAGTTCTTACTCCCCTCCGTCTTATAATTCTCAGTACTTTTGGTATAAGAGGAAGAGGAGGGAACACATACACTGACTGGTACACCCACGGTGTTACCAGAGCGTCCACAGCTATTGCCTGAGGGTCCCTTGACCTTGCGCAATACCTGTCCAATTTTTTGTTTAGGCGGGACGCCATCATGTCCACCTTTGGTTTTTCCCAACGGTTTACAATCATGTGGAAGACTTCTGGGTGAAGTCCCCACTCTCCCGGGTGGAGGTCGTGCCTGCTGAGGAAGTCTGCTTCCCAGTTGTCCACTCCCGGAATGAACACTGCTGACAATGCTATCACATGATTTTCCGCCCAGCGAAAAATCCTTGCAGCTTCTGCCATTGCCCTCCTGCTTCTTGTGCCGCCCTGTCTGTTTACGTGCGCGACTGCCGTGATGTTGTCCGACTGGATCAGCACCGGCTGACCTTGAAGCAGAGGTCTTGCTTGGCTTAGGGCATTGTAAATGGCCCTTAGCTCCATTTATGTGAAGTGATGTCTCCAGGCTTGACCACAAGCCCTGGAAATTTCTTCCCTGTGTGATTGCTCCCCCGCCTCGCAGGCTGGCATCCGTGGTCACCAGGACCCAGGCCTGAATGCCGAATCTGCGGCCCTCTAGAAGATGAGCACTCTGCAACCACCACAGGAGAGACACCCTTGTCTTTGGTGACAGGGTTATCCGCTGATGCATCTGAAGATGCGATCCGGACCATTTGTCCAGCAGGTCCCACTGGAAAGTTCTTGCGTAGAATCTGCCGAATGGAATTGCTTCGTAGGAAGCTACCATTTTTCCCAGGACCCTTGTGCACTGATGCACTGACACTTGGCCTGGTTTTAGGAGGTTTCTGACTAGTTCGGATAACTCCCTGGCTTTCTACTCCGGGAGAAACACCTTTTTCTGGACTGTGTCCAGGATCATCCCTAGGAATAGAAGACGTGTCGTCGGGATCAGCTGCGATTTTGGAATAATGAGAATCCAACCGTGCTGCCGCAACACTACTTGAGATAGTGCTACCCCGACTACCAACTGTTCCCTGGATCTTGCCCTTATCAGGAGATCGTCCAAGTAAGGGATAACTAAAACTCCCTTCCTTCGAAGGAGTATCATCATTTCGGCCATTACTTTGGTAAAGACCCGGGGTGCCGTGGACAAACCAAACGGCAGCGTCTGAAACTGATAGTGACAGTTCTGTACCACAAAGCTGAGGTACCCTTGGTGTGAAGGGTAAATTGGGACATGTAGGTAAGCATCCTTGATGTCCAGAGACACCATATAATCCCCTTCTTCCAGGTTTGCAATCACTGCTCTGAGTGACTCCATCTTGAATTTGAACCTCTGTATGTAAGTGTTCAAGGATTTTAGATTTTAAATAGGTCTCACCGAGCCGTCCGGCTTCGGTACCACCAATAGCGTGGAATAAAACCCCTTTCCCTGTTGTAGGAGGGGTACCTTGATTATCACCTGCTGGGAATACAGCTTGTGAATGGCTTCCAATACCGCCTCCCTGTCGGAGGGAGACGTCGGTAAAGCAGACTTTAGGAAACGGCGAAGGGGAGACGTCTCGAATTCCAATTTGTACCCCTGAGATACCACCTGAAGGATCCAGGGGTCCACCTGTGAGTGAGCCCACTGCACGCTGAAATTTTTGAGACGGGCCCCCACCGTGCCCGAGTCCGCTGGTAAAGCCCCAGCGTCATGCTGAGGACTTGGCAGAAACAGGAGAGAGCTTCTGTTCCTGGGAACTGGCTGTTTGCTGCAGCCTTTTTCCTCTCCCTCTGCCACGGGGCAGAAATGAGGAGCCTTTTGCCCGCTTGCCCTTATGGGGCCGAAAGGACTTACGTTGAGAGGCTACCTGGGGTAAAAATGTGGATTTCCCAGCCGTTGCCGTGGCCACCAGGTCTGTTAGACCTACCCCAAATAACTCCTTTTTGTAATCAGCATCACCTGACCACTGTCTTGTCCATAACCCTCTTCTGGCAGAAATGGACAGCGCACTTACTCTTGATGCCAGTCGGCAAATATCCCTCTGTGCATCACGCATATATAGAAATGCATCTTTTAAATGCTCTATAGTCAGTAATATACTGTCCCTATCTAGGGTATCAATATTGTCAGTCAGGGAATCCGACCAAGCCACCCCAGCACTGCACATCCAGGCTGAGGCGATTGCTGGTCGCAGTATCACACCCGTGTGAGTGTATATACATTTTAGGATATTTTCCTGCTGTCTGTCAGCAGGTTCCTTAAGGGCGGCCGTATCCGGGGACGGTAGTGCCACCTGTTTAGACAAGCGTGTGAGCGCTTTATCCACCCTAAGGGGTGTTTCCCAACGTGCCCTATCCTCTGGCGGGAAGGGGTATGATGCTAATAACTTTTTAGGAATTAACAGTTTTTATCGGGGGAAACCCACGCATCATCACACACTTCATTTAATTCCTCAGATGCAGGAAAAACTACAGGCAGTTTTTTCTCACCCAACATAATACCCTTTTTAGTGGTACTGGTATTATCAGAAATATGTAAAACATTTTCCATAGCCTCAATCATGTAACGTGTGGCCCTACTGGAAGTCACATTCGTCTCTTAATCGTCGACACTGGAGTCAGCATCCGTGTCGGCGTCTGTATCTGCCATCTGAGGTAACGGGCGTTTTAGAGCCCCTGATGGCTTTTGAGACACCTGGACAGGCACAGGCTGAGTAGCCGGCTGTCTCATGTCATCAATCTTTTGTAAAGAGCTGACACTGTCACGTAATTCCTTCCATAAGCTCAGCCACTCAGGTGTCGACTCCCTAGGGGGTGACATCTCCATTACAGGCAATTTCTCCGCCTCCACACCATTTTCCTCCTCATACATGTCGACACAATCGTACCGACACACAGCACACACACAGGGAATGCTCTGATAGAGGACAGGACCCCACTAGCCCTTTGGGGAGACAGAGGGAGAGTATGCCAGCACACACCAGAGCGCTATATATATATATATATATATATATATATATATATATACACAGGAATACCACTATAAAATGTGCTTTTCCCTTATAGCTGCTGTTATTATTAGAAACTGCGCCAAATTAGTGCCCCCCTCTCTTTTTTACCCTTTTCTGTAGTGCAGGACTGCAGGGGAGAGTCAGGGAGACGTCCTTCCAGCGGAGCTGTGATGGAAAATGGCGCCCGTGTGCTGAGGAGATAGGCTCCGCCCCCTTCTCGGCGGCCTTTTCTCCCGCTTTTTGGTGAGTTCTGGCAGTGGTTAAAATACATCCATATAGCCCTGGGGGTTATATGTGGTGTATTTTTGCCAGCCAAGGTGTTTACATTGCTGCTCAGGGCGCCCCCCCCTAGCGCCCTGCACCCTCAGTGACCGAAGTGTGAAGTGTGCCTGATTAACAATGGCGCACAGCTGCAGTGCTGTGCGCTACCTTGTTGAAGACTGATGTCTTCTGCCGCCGATTTTTCCGGACCTCTTCTTGCTTCTGGCTCTGTAAGGGGGCCGGCGGCGCGGCTCTGGGACCGAGCTCCGAGGCTGGGCCTGTGTTCGGTCCCTCTGGAGCTAATGGTGTCCAGTAGCCTAAGAAGCCCAAGCTGGCTGCAAGCAGGCAGGTTCGCTTCTTCTCCCCTTAGTCCCTCGATGCAGTGAGCCTGTTGCCAGCAGGTCTCACTGAAAATAAAAAACCTAAAACTAAACTTTCACTAAGAAGCTCAGGAGAGCCCCTAGTGTGCACCCTTCTCGGCCGGGCACAAAAATCTAACTGAGGCTTGGAGGAGGGTCATAGAGGGAGGAGCCAGTGCACACCAGGTAGTCCTAAAGCTTTACTTTTGTGCCCAGTCTCCTGCGGAGCCGCTATTCCCCATGGTCCTTACGGAGTTCCCAGCATCCACTAGGACGTCAGAGAAATAAATAAAACCACCCCAGAATTAACTTGTGTGTCTCTTCCCAAGTCTATAACATGTCCAAAACATTTCTCAATTTTCTTCTGCAGAATAGAAAGAAAAAAAAACGGCACACAAGTACTCTGGTGTTTGTGGCAACAAAGAGGATTAAAAGGTTATACAGACCTTGACTTGCTCATTTGAAGTCACTGCGCAGAACACGATCTCTGTAAAGCCTTGAGTGGGGAACATTCTGAAGCAGATTCCCCCAATAACACGGCCATCTTTAATGAGAGCCAGGGTTTTGTGTTTCCTGTAAATAAATAAGTAAAAATAAACCTCACCATTGAAAACACTAACTCTAGGACCTCCTCCGCAATACTACAGATCGTATGATTTGTGCTACAGCTCAGAAGTAGCCTCAGAAATATGTAAAAATAGAAACATATTGTCTGACCAAGGAAGCCCAGTAACAGAATGCCAAATTGCTTGGTCACTTATGTGGCCCATATATCTGTGATGATTTGCCCGGATTCCCCATTCGCGGTGCGGAGGTCGGGGTAATCAAATGTTTGAAATCCCTGATTTCAACCAAGAAAGGAACGGAATCAGCGAGTTAGGGATTTATCATACTGAATTTTCCCGATTCCCACCGGATCGCCGATATAATCGGTATCAGGAAAATGCAACACTGATGTATGGCCCAAATTAATCTAAAACTGATGTCTCTTATGTTCTAATGTCATAGTCAGTGATGATAGTCATTATCCAAGGTGCTCAATGGCAATTCCTTGTGTTCTCCATAGTCAGTACTAATAGTCATATATATGCTATTTTTTCTTTGTCGGCATGTTTTTACTTTACCTATGTTGATGACTATATGTTACTGTGATTTCTTTATTACAGTGTCTTAATAAACACAGATTGCATAAAAAAAAAAAAAAACAAGAAACAACCCAAAAAAACAAACTGATAAACATTTTCAGGGAGGCTATGCAGTAAGTAAATATTATATGAAAAAAAATATATTAAAAAGAGATTAATTTCTAGCATTCTACCGGGAAAACATTGCAAAACAATACAATAATTAGATATTATAATATTTAATGCAGGTGGGAGTACAGTGTGTGTGTGTATATATATATATATATATATATATATATACATACATACACACACACACACACATATACATATATATCATATTTTAATGAGTACATGTATATTTAGAATAAAACATTTTTTTTAAATGGTACCATTTGAACTTGTTTAGTGGTACAAGGCTCAGCAACAGAATGTAATATTTTTTTTCCTACAGCTTTTTGAATTTAAAAAAAAGGGAGAAGTTGTTGGATACCTTGCATCAGCGGCAGAGCAGAAGCCTGAGTGAGAATGGCTTGCAGCCCCTCAGGTAAGAGGAAAACTTTGCATAGACATACAGTATATTAATAGCAGCACCACTTTAGACACTGCCTAGCAGTACAAATATGGCTTTAACCGTTTGTTTTTAGAACATTGAACACTACATTGCACTTTGTTTCAAAAAGCCACATTGGAAACCCAGTATTTTACCATAAGGTTTTATATGCGAAAATTTCAATTTTGATGTTTAGTGGGACATGAATTAACAAATACAATAGAGTGTCTGCAGGAGTCAGAAATTGGACATACGGATCAAACACGAGCCGGGTAATGTATTCTTTAGGCATTCGAGGAAGTTGATGAGAGAAAACATTCTGTAACCCAACAAGCCACATGAGGATCTTCTTGTTAGACTTCTGAGACAGAGAATTTCCAATCACATGAAACTCTATGATTCCTCTTCGCTCCTCTAAACGAGCAGTTTCATCTCGGGCAGCATTAGCCGATAATAAGCTGGTCTGTGACAGGATCAAGAAGCAGAAACAAGAAAGCCAGCCATTGAGAATGCATCAAACAACGATAGTAGTGTACACCAATTTTCTATGAGCTAACGTCTTGATTTTTAAACTACAACGACATAACTAGGAGACTGTGTAAGGCCATCATATAAGTAAGTGATCAGCATTAGCCTTACATCAGGGCCCAGCATGGCAGCAGGGTCTGTGATCGTTAGCATGACTTCGTTAACCAGCTCCATGGGTATATCGCCCATCACACGAATTCTTTTAGCATCCTCCAGGGTCATACTGTCTGATAGTTTCCTTTTTTCTCCTGTGTAATATATAGATTGTTAATCAGCAGAACACCTCTGCAATAAAAATGAAAGAGTAATATCTGTGCACATCAAACACAACACTATAAATATTAATATATAAATGGTTAGAGCAGAGGTTCTCAAACTCGGTCCTCGGGGGCCCACACAGTGCATGTTTTGCAGGTCTCCTCAGAATCGCAAGTGAAATAATTAGCTCCACCTGTGGACCTTTTAAAATGCGTCAGTGAGTAATTAATACACCTGTGCACCTGCTGGGTTACCTGCAAAACATGCACTGTGTGGGCTCCCGAGGACCGAGTTTGAGAACCTCTGGGTTAGAGTGTTGATAATTTGCCTGCCATGTTCCTAGGAAAAAGCGTAACAAATACATTACCTGGCATGGGTTCAGAAATCCCAGCATCCCCATTGGAGGTCAGGGATGAGTTGTTGTTTAGGTTGTTGCTGAAGAGTGGCGTGCTAGGGGTGGTGGTGGTATTCACTGCAGCTGGCAATATGACAGAGAGAGAGGTCAGCAATCCCAAAGATATTTTTAATATTTTATTTAGAATGCCTATATACTTCAGTCTTAAAACAGGAATGTGTTACACATGCGCTACGGCAGTAATGGGGAACCTTTGGCTCTCCAGCTGTTGCTGAACTACATGTTTGCTATTTGGCAATGCTAAAACTGTAGCAGGGCATGCTGGGATATAGTTCAACAACAGCTGGAGTACCAAAGGTTCCCCCATCACTGCTCTAAGGGCATGATTCTAACACCAGTGCGTACAAGCACATAAGCGGTATAACGCCTTAAACCATTCATTTCTTGAGACCAGCGCTAGGAACGGTTAGTGATACGGGTCCACTGTATATTTAAAGCTTTATCGTTTTGTAAAAAAGTGATTTATTATACTAGTCATTTCTCATAGCTTGATCTGCAGCACATTTATTTTTATATATATATATATATATATATATATATATATATATATATATATATATATATATATATATATATATATATATATATTTTATTTTTTTTAAAGCACAGGAACATTTCTGTTTTATAAATAAAGGGAAAAAAAATAAGAATTTACTCACCGGTAATTCTATTTCTCGTAGTCCGTAGTGGATGCTGGGTACTTCATAAGGACCATGGGGAATAGACGGGCTCCGCAGGAGACTGGGCACTCTAAAAGAAAGATTAGGTACCATCTGGTGTGCACTGGCTCCTCCCTCTATGCCCCTCCTCCAGACCTCAGTTAGGGAAACTGTGCCCGGAAGAGCTGACACTGCAAGGAAAGGATTTGGAATCCAGGGTAAGACTCATACCAGCCACACCAATCACACCGTACAACTCGTGATAACCTTACCCAGTTAACAGTATGAATAACAACTGAGCCTCACTGAACAGATGGCTCCTAACAATAACCCTTTAGTTAAGCAATAACTATATACAAATATTGCAGAAAATCTGCACTTGGGACGGGCTCCCAGCATCCACTACGGACTACGAGAAATAGAATTACCGGTGAGTAAATTCTTATTTTCTCTGACGTCCTAGTGAATGCTGGGTACTCCGTAAGGACCATGGGGATTATACCAAAGCTCCCAAACGGGCGGGAGAGTGCGGATGACTCTGCAGCACTAAATGAGCAAACTCAAGGTCCTCCTCAGCCAGGGTATCAAACTTTAGAATTTTGCAAAAGTGTTTGATCCCGACCAAGTAGCAGCTCGGCAAAGTTGTAAAGCCGAGACCCCTCGGGCAGCCGCCCAAGAAGAGCCCACCTTCCTCGTGGAATGGGCTTTTACTGATTTAGGATGCGGCAGTCCAGCCGCAGAATGTGCAAGTTGAATCGTGCTACAGATCCAGCGAGCAATAGTCTGCTTTGACGCAGGAGCATCCAGCTTGTTGGGTGCATGCAGGATAAATAGTGAGTCCGTTTTTCTGACTCTAGCCGTCCTGGAAACATAGATTTTCAAGGCCCGGACTACGTCCAGCAACTTGGAATCCTCCAAGTCCCGAGTAGCCGCAGGCACCACAATAGGTTGGTTCAAATGAAACGCTGATACCACCTTTGGGAGAAATTGGGGACGAGTCCTCAATTCTGCCCTGTCCATATGGAAGATCAGATACGGGCTTTTACATGACAAAGCCGCCAATTCTGACACCCGCCTAGCCGAAGCCAAGGCCAACAGCATGACCACCTTCCACGTGAGATACTTTAACTCCACGGTTTTAAGTGGCTCAAACCAATGGGATTTTAGGAAATCCAACACTACGTTGAGATCCCAAGGCGCCACTGGGGGCACAAAAGGGGGCTGAATATGCAGCACTCCCTTAACAAACGTCTGAACCTCAGGCAGTGAAGCCAGTTCTTTCTGAAAGAAAATAGACAAGGCCGAAATCTGGACTTTTATGGAACCCAATTTTAGGCCCATAGTCACTCCTGACTGTAGGAAGTGCAGCAATCGACCCAGCTGAAATTCCTCTGTTGGGGCCTTCATAGCCTCACACCAAGCAACATATTTTCGCCATATGCAGTGATAATGTTTTGCGGTCACATCCTTCGTAGCTTTTATCAGCGTAGGAATGACTTCAACCGGAATGCCCTTTTCCATCAGGATCCGGCGTTCCACCGCCATGCCGTCAAACGCAGCCGCGGTAAGTCTTGGAACAGACAGGGCCCCTGCTGCAGCAGGTCCTGTCGGAGCGGCAGAGGCCAAGGGTCCTCTGAGATCATTTCTAGTAGTTCCGGGTACCAAGTCCTTCTTGGCCAATCCGGAACGATGAGTATAGTTCTTACTCCTCTCTTTCTTATTATCCTCAGTACCTTTGGTATGAGAGGAAGAGGAGGGAACACATAAACCGACTGGTACACCCACGGTGTCACTAGAGCGTCCACAGCTATCGCCTGAGGGTCCCTTGACCTGGCGCAATATCTTTTTAGCTTTTTGTTGAGACGGGACGCCATCATGTCCACCTGTGGCCGTTCCCAGCGATTTACAATCATCTTGAAGACTTCTGTATGAAGTCCCCACTCTCCCGGGTGGAGGTCGTGTCTGCTGAGGAAGTCTGCTTCCCAGTTGTCCACTCCCGGAATGAACACTGCTGACAGTGCTAGCACGTGATTCTCCGCCCATCGAAGAATCCTTGTGGCTTCTGCCATTGCCATCCTGCTTCTTGTGCCGCCCTGTCGATTTACATGGGCGACTGCCGTGATGTTGTCTGACTGAATCAGAACTGGTTGGTTTAGAAGCAGGGGTTCTGCTTGACTCAGGGCGTTGTAAATGGCCCTTAGTTCCAGAATATTTATGTGTAGGGAAGTTTCCTGACTCGACCATTGTCCTTGGAAGTTCCTTCCCTGGGTGACTGCCCCCCAACCTCGGAGGCTTGCATCCGTGGTCACCAGGACCCAGTCCTGTATGCCGAATCTGCGGCCTTCGAGCAGATGAGCACTCTGCAGCCACCACAGCAGAGACACCCTGGCCCTCGGGGACAGGGTGATCAACCGATGCATCTGGAGATGCGATCCAGACCACTTGTCTAACAGATCCCACTGAAAGATCCTTGCATGGAACCTGCCAAAGGGAATTGCTTCGTAAGAAGCTACCATCTTTCCCAGGACTCGCGTGCAGTGATGCACCGACACCTGCTTTGGTTTCAGGAGGTTCCTGACCAGAGATGATAATTCCTGGGCCTTCTCCTCCGGGAGAAACACCTTTTTCTGTTCTGTGTCCAGAATCATGCCCAAGAACAGCAGACGCGTCGCAGGAATCAGCTGTGACTTTGGGATATTTAGAATCCAGCCGTGCTGATGCAGCACATCCTGAGATGCTGACTAGCAACTGCTCTTTGGACCTCGCCTTTATAAGGAGATCGTCCAAGTACGGGATAATTATGACTCCCTTCTTTCGGAGGAGCATCATCATTTCGGCCATTACCTTGGTAAATACCCGCGGTGCCGTGGACAGACCAAACGGCAACGTCTGGAATTGGTAATGACAGTCCTGTACCACAAACCTGAGGTACTCCTGGTGGGGTGGATAAATGGGGACATGCAGATAAGCATCCTTGATGTCCAATGACACCATAAAATCCCCCTCTTCCAGGCTTGCAATAACCGCCCTGAGCGATTCCATCTTGAACTTGAACTTTTTTATATAAATGTTCAAGGATTTCAGATTTAGGATGGGTCTCACCGAACCGTCCGGTTTCGGTACCACAAACATTGTGGAATAGTAACCCCGTCCCTGTTGAAGGAGGGGTACCTTGATTATCACCTGCTGAAGATACAGCTTGTGAATTGCCGCCAGTACTACCTCCCTTTCTCTGAGAGCAGCAGGCAAGGCTGATTTGAGGTAACGGCGAGGGGGAGTCGCCTCGAACTCCAGCTTGTATCCCTGTGATACTACTTGCAGAACCCAGGGATCCACATGTGAGCGAACCCACTGGTCGCTGAAGTTCCGGAGACGCGCCCCCACCGCACCTGGCTCCGCTTGTGGAGCCCCAGGGTCATGCGGTGGACTTAGAGGAAGCGGGAGAGGATTTTTGATCCTGGGAACTGGCTGACTGGTGCAGCTTTTTCCCTCTTCCCTTGCCTCTGGGCAGAAAGGAAGCGCCTTTGACCCGCTTGCCTTTCTGGGGCCGAAAGGACTGTACCTGATAATACGGTGCTTTCTTAGGCTGTGAGGGAACCTGAGGTAAAAATGTCGACTTCCCAGCTGTTGCTGTGGAAACGAGGTCCGAGAGACCATCCCCAAACAATTCCTCACCCTTGTAAGGCAAAACCTCCATGTGCCTTTTAGAATCCGCATCACCTGTCCACTGCCGAGTCCATAATACTCTCCTGGCAGAAATGGACATTGCATTAATTCTAGATGCCAGCCGGCAAATATCCCTCTGTGCATCTCTCATATATAAGACAACGTCTTTAATATGCTCTATGGTTAGCAAAATCGTATCCCTGTCGAGGGTATCAATATTTTCTGACAGGGTATCGGACCAAGCTGCTGCAGCACTACACATCCAAGCTGAAGCAATTGCAGGTCTCAGTATAGTACCTGAGTGTGTATATACAGACTTCAGGATAGCCTCCTGCCTTCTATCCGCAGGCTCCTTTAAGGCGGCCGTATCCTGAGACGGCAGTGCCACCTTTTTTGACAAGCGTGTAAGCGCCTTATCCACCCTCGGGGATGTCTCCCAACGTAACCTGTCCTCTGGCGGGAAAGGGTACGCCATCAGTAACTTTTTAGAAATCACTAGTTTCTTATCGGGGGAAGCCCACGCTTCTTCACACACTTCATTCAACTCATCTGATGGGGGAAAAACCACTGGTTGCTTTTTCTCCCCAAACATAATACCCTTTTTAGTGGTACCTGGGTTAACGTCAGAAATGTGCAACACATTTTTCATTGCCGTAATCATGCAATGGATGGCCCTAGTGGAATGTACATTAGTCTCGTCCTCGTCGACACTGGAGTCAGACTCTGTGTCGACATCTGTGTCTGCCATCTGAGGTAGCGGGCGTTTTTGAGCCCCTGATGGCCTTTGAGACGCCTGGGCAGGCACTGGCTGAGAAGCCGGCTGTCCCACAGCTGTTATGTCATCGAACCTTTTATGCAAGGAGTTGACACTGTCGTGTAAAACCTTCCACATATCCATCCACTCTGGTGTCGGCCCCGCAGGGGGTGACATCACACTTAGCGGCACCTGCTCCGCCTCCACATAAGCCTCCTCATCAAACATGTCGACACAGCCGTACCGACACACCGCACACACACACAGGGAATGCTCTGACTGAGGACAGGACCCCACAAAGTCATTTGGGGAGACAGAGAGAGAGTATGCCAGCACACACCACAGCGCTATATAATCAGGGATTTACACTAACACAAAGTGATTTGTCCCTTTAGCTGCTTTACATATACAGTTTGCGCCTAAATTTTGTGCCCCCCCTCTCTTTTTTACCCTTTGAGCCTGGAAACTGCAGGGGAGAGCCTGGGGAGCTGTCTTCCAGCGGAGCTGTTAAGAGGAAATGGCGCCAGTGTGCTGAGGGAGATAGCCCCGCCCCCTTCTCGGCGGACTTCTCCCGCTCTTATATTTATATTATGGCGGGGGATTTTTGCACATATATAGTTTTTTAGACTATATTATGTGCTGTTTGCCAATGTAAGGTACTCTAATTGCAGCCCAGGGCGCCCCCCCCCCCAGCGCCCTGCACCCATCAGTGACCGGAGTATGTGGTGTGCATAGGGAGCAATGGCGCACAGCTGCAGTGCTGTGCGCTACCTTAATGAAGACCGGAGTCTTCAGCCGCCGATTTCCAGGATGTTCTTCTTGCTTCTGGCTCTGCAAGGGGGACGGCGGTGCGGCTCCGGGACCGGACGACCGAGGCTGGGCCTGTGTTCGATCCCTCTGGAGCTAATGGTGTCCAGTAGCCTTAGAAGCCCAAGCTAGCTGCAAGCAGGTAGGTTCGCTTCTCTCCCCTTAGTCCCTCGTAGCAGTGAGTCTGTTGCCAGCAGATCTCACTGAAAATAAAAAACCTAACAAATACTTTCTTTACTAGAAGCTCAGGAGAGCCCCTAGTGTGCAACCAGCTCGGGCCGGGCACAGATTCTAACCGAGGTCTGGAGGACGGGCATAGAGGGAGAAGCCAGTGCACACCAGATAGTACCTAATCTTTCTTTTAGAGTGCCCAGTCTCCTGCGGAGCCTGTCTATTCCCCATGGTCCTTACGGAGTACCCAGCATCCACTAGGACGTCAGAGAAAATGATTTAACAGGTTTAGAATCTACCTGGACGAGATACTAGTTGTGGACCTTCTGTGTTGGGGACTGTAAAATCAGCTTCCCATATGGGAGAGGTTTCACCATAGATCTCTTCTTCCAACATAGAAAGAAACCTACAAAAATAATATTTATTGTTAAGTCTACATCTGGGTTTCCAAATGTCACATTTCTTCTCTTGCATTTAAAAAAGTTCACCAATCACACCCTTATGTCTGTAAGGTACAGTATATAACCAGGAAGACTAACAGGATGAATTCTGGCAATACATAATTGACAGGTACAGGATGCACGTCCAGTGAGTTGATTAGAGTGGATCTAGACTGATCAATTACATGTACTCACTTGGGAAAGTGTGTGAGAATAAGTGTCCTCTTCTCTGGAACCAATTTATCCTTTTCCACCCTGAACTTTTCCAGCAGCTGTCTGCGTGTTACAGTGAAGATAGAGCGGAGCAGACTTCTGCCAAACACATGTGTCGTTTCATATCGAGGCAAGCTGTCACAGCTCTGAGGGACATGGCAATAGCACAACCACCTGCAACAAGGAACCAGTTAACAGTCTTCCCTGCGCAGTTCAAAAGCCTAGAAGGACTGGCATACATACATTTATACACAGTTATAAATATAATGCTATTACACAATTACATTAATAGTATCTATGCTATAGTTGAACATAAATTTGCGATATATTAAAAGAAAAATATAATTTTTGGCCCCTCTCTAGACGGGTTGGGATTGAAATGCTGGTGGTCAGAAAACTGACCGCGGCATCCCAACGATCAGAATCCCAGCAGAGGAAGGTAAGTATACTTACTTTCCCCACTAGCCACCTAACCCTCTCCCCGCAGCCTAAACCTAATCAAACCAAAACGCTTAATGTTGATAACCATTTGTACTTTTGTTAGTAATCAAGCCCACTTGCTTGGTAGGTTGGTTACAAAGTGACTAACCATTGTTACTGTTGAAATGGTCTATTTTTCGAGCCACATCTTGTAAAAAGGACATTCTTGTCCCTTAAATTAAAAAGCATATCAATGTACAATAGCACTCAAAGCGCTTGGTAGTGGTGTACAATACACAGAAAAGCACAATCCTTTACCTAGTGTAATTAACCTTATACGTTGCTACATCCTCACTTTGTGACCGCTGACGGAACTGTGAAGGGGTTTCCAGCTTCCAGTAATTTAAACAAAGAAGAAACATTTTGGAGAGTTCGTACATTGTCTGACGTTCTTTTGGCTGCAGGTGGCTAAATTTGTACTGCACAAAATTCAATACTCCCTAGGGATTAATAAATGAGAGAAAAAGAAGAAAAGACATAACATTATCAAAACAGCTATACTTTTACATATTTCCAAAATAAGTCATGGTACACAGGCATGTTTGAACACTGCAGGATTCCAGCCTGCAAATCTTTACGTCCTGTGTGTAAATCATTACACCTTACTGTAAATAAGGAACGCTGTTCTCACAACATCCAAAAGACCTTTCCACAGCTTCAGTTGTAAGAACTAATGCATTACTTTTAGTAGCAATAAGAGCACTGTATGTTACACAAGGTTCCCCCCACAGAAAAGGCAACGTATAACTAAAATAATCCTTGATCTACTAGGAGCAATGTTGTTTACTGGCTGGAAATGTGTGCCATAGCAGAGTTCTGATGCGCGACATGTTCCTCCTATTTTATTCCGTTTCATACATGCCCTTAGGCTCCTCTAACCGGTCATCTTTGCCAATACTCCTCACAGGAAAACAGGTTTATTAGTCCAGAGTTGGCCACCCTTTTAGGGAAAGTACCTGAGGACATCACAACAATAACTAGATAATATTTAGTATAAAAAACAAAACAAAAAAAAACATCCAAATATATAGCTAGAATTTCACTTGGGGTCTTAAAGATAACATGTTATTCTGGTTGGTGGTCAAATAATAGTCATTTGGGTATGTAATCCCTTTATCACATAAATTCTATTGTCACTAGATCATATGACCGTAGACTGCAATAGGAAGGTTAATTCATTCATGTCTGCTGCCAATTTCCGATGTAAACAAAGTAAAATTACTAGTAACTATGCAATAACGGGATTTTGGTACTTACTGGTAAATCCATTTAGCCGATTCCACAGAGGACACTGGAGGATCATTACGGTGGGGGGGTATAGATGGTGGACAAGTGGAGCCGGCACTTTAAACCTTTAAATTCTTTGAATAGTGACTGGCTCCTCCCCTCTATGCCCTCCCTACAGACCAGTTTAAAAACTGAGCCCGAGAGGAGACGGCTCGATACAAAACGACAGAGGAGGAGAAAGAACTAGATAAGTAAAATATCTATCTATACCTCTCCCTCTATATAAAAATATATACATTATATATATATATATATACATACACGCATACATACATACATACATATATATATATATATATATATATAAACACGCATACATACATACATATATATATATATATAAACAAAAACAAATGTAATTGTCTACAATCAAGCGAAACGTAAATAACTGAAGAAATCTCCCACACCGGAGAAACTAAAGCAGAAGACGCAAAGCGCTGGGAGGGTGTCCAGTTTCCCCTGTGGAATTGAAGAAACGGATTTACCGGTAAGTACCAAAATCCCGTTTTCTCCTTCATCCACTAGGGGACATTTGGGGATCATTACGGTGGGGACGTCCCAGAGCTCCCATTACGTGCGGGAAAGCGCTGAGTGTCTTGTAGTACCGCTCGGACAAACTGAGAAGCCGAAGCCGCAAAAGTATCAAACGTGTAGAACTTGCCGCTCTACACAACTGCGTCAAGGAACCTCCTCTAGCAACCGCCCAGAAATAGCCAACTGACCTAGTGGAATGGGCGGAGATCGAAGTAGGCTGAGGCAGCGAGGCTGCGAGATACGCCTAATAGTAAATTTGATCCAACGTGCTAATGTCTGTTTTGAGGCCAGCCATCCAGAATTGGCGGCATCAGAGAACAAAAAGAGCCTCCGTCTTACGTAAATTAGATTTTCTCTCTACATAAATCCGCAGAGCCCGAATAACGTCCAGGGATATTGAAGCGGGAGAGTCGTCTGAGAGTACTGGAACTACAATAGGCTGATTAATGTGAAAGGCTAAAACAACTTAGGTAAAAAAAGACCTGTGAGTGCGGAGTTCCGCTCTGTCCTTATGGAAGATCAAATAGGGAGGACGGCACAAGAGAGCTCCTAACTCAGATACTCTCCGAGCCGAGGCCAGCGTCAACAGTAACACCACCTTCCATGTAAGGAATTTGAGCTCCACAGATTCCAGAGGCTCAAATAAGGATGATTGCAAAAACAAGAGAACCGTATCCAGATCCCAAGGAGCTGTGGGAGGGACGAACGGTGGCTTCAAGCGTAAAACCCCCTGAAGAAAAGTCTGTACCTCAGACAGTAAAGCCAATTTTCTTTGGAAAAACATGGAAAGGGCGGAAACCTGAACCTTTAGCGACCCTAGGCTCAAAACCGCAGAGAAGCCAGCCTGGAGGAAAAGTAGAAGCTTGGCCAACCTAAAGGAAGTAGGTGAGAACAGACGCTGTTCACACCATGAAATGTATGACCTCCAAATGCGGTAAGTGTCTGGAAGTGACCTCCTTTCTAGCACTCATCATAGTAGAAATTACTGGTGTTGGGATGCCCTTTTGTCTTAAAAGTTCCCTCTCAACAACCACGCCGTCAAAGGTAGCCGCTGTATGTCTGGATAAATGAAAGGACCTTGTAACAGCAAATCCAGTCTCCAAAGTAGTGGCCTCGGTTCATCTATGAGTAACTGAAGGAGGTCGATGTACCAAGTTCTTTGAGGCCAATCTGGAGCCACGAGGAGAACTCTTGACGGTCTCCCATTTGATTCTCTTGAAAAAAGCGTGGCAATAGGGGAAACGGAGGAAACAGGTATACAAATTGGAAAGTCCAAGGGATCGTCAATGCGTCGACCACCTCCGGATCTCTGGTGCGAGATCAATACCGAATAAGTTTGTGGTTTCTTCTGGACGCCATGAGATCCATCTGCTGGAGTCCCCATCAACGAACCAGTTGCTGAAAAACCTGCGGATGTAGTTCCCATTCGCCTGGATGCATATCCTGACGACTTAGGTAATCTGCCTCCCAGTTCTCCACACCTGGTATGAACACCGCCGATATTGCTACTGCATACGTATCAGCCCATAGCAGGATCTTGGTGACCTCCTTCATAGTGGCTCTGCTGCGGGTTCCCCCTTGGCAATTTACATATGCCACTGCCGTGGCATTGCCTAACTGCACACATATATGCCCATCCTTGACTGGCCAACAGGAGAGCGTTGTATACAGCTCGAAGTTCCAGAATATTGATAGGTAGAGTCTGTTCTTGGAATGTCCAGAGTCCCTGGAATTGGCAATCTAGAGTCACCGCTCCCCATCTGCGGAGGCTGGCATCCGTTATGAGAAGAACCCAATCCATGAGAGCAAAGTCCCTGCCATTTGACAGATTTGTCGTCTTCAGCCACCAAAGCAATGACAGATGCGTCCTGGGACTTAGCTGAACCTTCTGATGCATAAAAAGATGCGAACCTGACCATTTGGAAAGGAGATCTAGTTGAAACGGCCTGGAGTGGAACCTCCCATTCTGTACCGCTTCGAACGCTGCTACCATCTTCTGCAGAAGACGAATGCAAAGATGAATTGAAACTCTCAGATGATGTCAGACCCACCGAATCAACTCTTGAATTGACTGAATCTTGTCCTGAGGGAGAAATATCTTCTGAAGCACAGTGACCATTATCATCCTTAGGAATGAATCCGCTGTGTCGGTTGCAACTGAGACTTTTGGACATTTATGATCCATCTGTGTCTCCTGAGAAAATTCTGGGCTATTCTCATATCGTCTACTAACTTTTTCTCCAACTGGGCCTTTAGAAGATTGTCTAAATAGGGGACAATGTTCACCCTTTGAGAGCGCAATCACCTTTGTGAAAACTCGAGGTGCTGAAGAAAGACCGAAAGGTTAAGGTTTGGAATTGAAAATGTTAATCTTTTACCGCAAAACGGAGAAAACTCCGATGGGGTGGCCAAATCGGCATCTCTGTCTATTGACACCATAAAGTCCCCTGCTTCAAGACTATTTATGACTGAGCGCAGAGACTCCATCTTGAATCTGACTATTTTCAAAAAAGGATTGAACCTTTTTAAATTCAGAATGGGTCTTACCGAGCCGTCCGGCTTCGGCACCATGAACAAACTGGAATTAAATCCCTGATTCTGCTGGTGGAATGGCACTGGAACGATGACACCCTTCCCAAGGAGTTTCTGTATTGCCAAGAGAAGAGAATCCCAACGCTCGTGAAACTGGTAAACTTTCTGTAAAATATCTTGGAGGAGGATTTAACCGAAACTCGAGTTTGTAACCCTGAGTAATAATGTCTCTTACCCGGGGGTCTGTGCAGGTTTCCGACCAAATCTGTCCGAAATTTAGCAACGGAGCTCCCAACCCTGAAATCCCCCAGGAGGGAATGGAGCCCATCATGCGGTGGGCTTAGTGGCCGGTTTAGGGTCCGGCTGTAAGGCAGCTGAAGCTGCGGCACGACCACGTCCTCTGCCACCTCTGAAAGATGTGGCTCCTCCTCTTGCACGTCCTCTGTACTTTCCGGTCCTTTCGGGTTCCGTCAAAGACGGTCCAGAATAAGTCTTCCTGGGAGGTGGAGCTGCAGAAGGAAGATATGTTGACTTACCTCCCATGGCCTTAGAGATTAGAGTGTCCAGTTCCTGACCAAACAGGAATACGGTATGGCTACTATCGCCTTCTTGGAGTCCGCATCCGCTTGCCATTGCCTAAGCCAGAGCGCATGGCGAGCTGAAATAGACAAGGCAGATATCCTGGATCCGATGCTTCCAGCGTCCTTGGATGCTTTCCCCCAAATATACAGCAGACTCTCTGATATGTTTTGCCAGAGTAATCAATTGATCTGTAGGGAGACCAAATTGTAAACCTGTTACCAATTGTTCTGCCCAGGCTTTGTTAACCCACATACCAACCAGAATAGGGCAAAGAAGTACCCCTGTTGCTGAGTAAACAGACTTTAAGGTATTTTCTAACCTGCGGTCTGCTTGCTCCTTTAATGAGGTAGCGCTAGCTACCGGTAAGACCGTCTTTGACAATCTAGATAGGGAGGGATCTACCAGTGGAGGGTTCTCCCACTTAGCCCTATTTTCCTCTGGTAAAGGATATGACAGTAACAGTCTACATGTAACTTGAAATTTGCTATCAGGGTGTTTCTATGCTAGTGCAAAGTGATCATCTATTTCTGTGGAAATAGGAAAGGAGGTCGCACTCCTTTGTTTTTTTGCAAAAAAGGAAGGCTGCGGAGGAGCTGGATCTGACTCTGTAATTTGTAACACCAAGAGCACTGCTAGTACGAGAGCATCCAAGCCCTCTGATTCAATATCCACGTCATCCTGAATTATATCTGCATCTGAGTCCTGTGGAACCTCTCCCTTCTCTAACGGAGGCATATCTTCAATGTCTGAGTCATCACACTGTAAAACTGCTGGTAACAGTCTCTTTTTGGAGACCGCCTGTGCAGAAAAGGAGGTGGGGGATTTAGATGCCCCCATAGACTTACGCAACTCCTCTACTGACCTGGCTAAACAGTGCGCCCACTCTGGTTCAGACAGAGAAGTCTGAGATCTGGATGCTTCTATATCTTTACGGGAAGCAGCCAGCTCCGCAGACAGATCCGCCATGACCCCGGACAACTGAACCAGCCATGGTGGAGTGGGATCCTGCAGAGTTGCAGGATTTTCTGCTGGGGGAGTTTCTTCACAGTTATCACAACATAATGAACCCTCATTTTGTTGTGTGAACTTTGCAGAGCACTTCTTACAAGCATATAGCTTCTGTCAAAATTGTAAGGAAAGTTAGTGCATATTGCACAATCTGTACACAGCTTGCGATACGGGATCGGCATCGCAAGCAAAAATAGACTGTGCAGGCATGTCAATTTTGACTATCTCGTGTAAAAGATGTGATCACCGCGCTACGGAGCTAAACGGGAAATTAAAAAATGCTTTAAGCGGTGAGCGCTGAAGTACCGCCGCTGTAGAGAGCGGCTCCGGTACTCACCGTGGGGAAACAGCGTGCCCTGCAGGAAGTTGTATTGGAGACTCTGCTAGTCAGAGCTCCGTTTATACTCACCCAGTCTTGTTGAATCGGCTGGGCACCGGCTGTGGGGACCCTAGCAGACACTCCATGCAGTGTTTGTACGAGTACCTCCAGGACTGAGGTTCTTGTAGCCGGGACAATGGCAGCTCCCGCGTTACAGACAGACAGGGCCAGTAGGCTGCCTGTCTGTTCTCAGCTTAAAAGTAGAGAAATCTTTGGAGAAGCCAAGAGAGAGGACCAGCTATTTCGAGCACATTTTTTAAAACTGTCCACCACTTGTCCACCATTTATACCCCCCCCATCCACCCCCACCATAATGATCCTCCAGTGTCCCCTAGTGGATGAAAGAGAAATAATGTTGACTTTCCACATACACACTACAGAATATGACACAAATGCGTGAAACTACCACAATATCTGTTCTACAAAAGTAATGTTTTATTGTGGTGTTCGCTGCACACCAAGTTTGAACTCACTGGCACAAAAAATAAAAAAAATAAAAATAAAAAGAAGAAGAGGAATGTAATACCTACCGCAGAGGTTCCCAAACTGTGTGCCGTGGCTCCCTGCGGTGCCTCGGGACACTTGCATGGGTGCCCTGGGTTGGTGGTCCAGGACCAATTCAAATTATTCATGGTCAATATAATAGGCAAAACCAGTGCTGCTGGCTGCCAGTCATAAAATATGTGGCCAAACAGAAGCAAATCTTGTCCCTCACCACACAACTGACCCTAAGGATGACATATAAACGCTATCTACTTAATGTAATATTTCTTTCTAAATTTCTCAATAAGAAATTTTTGGCCTAGGGGTGCCGCGAAAAAAATTCTGATATTCTAGGGCGCCGTGATTCAAAAAAGTTTGGAAACCACTGACCTACCGGTAATTCCTTTTCTCCTAGTCCGTAGTGGATACTGGGGTCTTGTACTTTAGTACCATGGGGTATAGATCGGGTCCACTGGAGCCTGGCACTTTAAAACCTTTAGTGTGTGTATGTGTGTGTGTGTGTGTGCTGGCTCCTCCCCTCTATGCCCCTCCTACGAGAGTCAGTCTAGGAAAACTGTGCCCAAGGAGACAGACATAATATGAGAGAAGAACAAAACAGCGGTGAGGCAACAAGCGAACACACAACCATGAACGAAAGGAGGGAGCTAATCAGAACAGAGGATAGCAACATCAACCTTACCCGGATAGCACAGCTATCCCAACAAAATGGGACCGCAATGTCGGTCCAACTCAATACAGGTAAGCAGGAACGAAGCCCTGAGGCGGGCGCCCAGTATCCACTACGGACTAGGAGAAAAGGAATTACCGGTAGGTATTAAATTCCTATTTTCTCTTACGTCATAGTGGATACTGGGGTCATGTACTTTAGTACCATGGGGAAGTCCCAAAGCTCCCAAACGGGTGGGAGTGTGCAGAGACCCCTGTAAAACCGCCTGACCAAACTGAAGGTCATCCTTGGCCAAGGTACCGAACCTATAGAATTTAACAAACGTGTTTGAACCAGACCAAGTTGCAGCTCGGCACAATTGTAGGGCTGATACACCTCGGGCAGCCGCCCAGGAAGACCCCACCGACCTCGTTGAGTGGGCTTGAATAGACTTCGGTAAGGGCAGAGCCGCCGATGTATAGGCCTGTTGAATGGTCAACCTGAGCCAACGAGCAATAGATTGCTTGGAAGCTGGTCAACCAATCTTGGAAGTATCATAAAGGACAAACAGCGAGTCAGATTTCCGATGACGGGCCGTCCTTTTGATATAAATCTTCAGAGCCCTGACAACATCCAAGGACTCAGGACCAACGGAAGCGTCAGACAACACTGGAACCACAACAGGCTGACACCACTTTAGGCAAAAACTGAGGGCGGGTCCTAAGTTCCGCCCTGTCCTCATGAAAAACCAAATAAGGGCTCTTACAGGATAAGGCCCCTAATTCAGAGACATGCCTGGCAGACGCCAATGCCAATAACATCACTGTCTTCCAGGTGAGAAATTTCAACTCCACCCTCTGTAAGGGTTCAAACCAATCCGATTGGAGGAAGGACAGAATAACTTTGAGGTCCCACGGAGCCGTGGGAGGTACAAAGGGCGGTTGCATATGAAGAACTCCCTTTAGTAAAGTCTGTACTTCAGACAACATGGCAAGCGGTTTCTGAAAGAAAATAGAAAGCGCCGAAATCTGGACTTTGATGAGCCTAAACGTAGGCCCATATCCACTCCCGCTTGCAGGAAAAGTAGAAAACGACCAATTCTAAACTCCACAGGAGAAACCTTTCTACTTTCACACCAGGAAACATACTTTTTCCAGATACAATGGTAATGTTTTGACGTAACCATCTTCCTGGCCTGGACCATGGTGGAAATAACCCGAGAGGGAAGACCCTTTCTTGCTAGAATCTCCCTCTCAACTTCAAAGCCGTCAAACGTAGCCGCTGTAAGTCTGGATAGACAAACAGAACTTGCTGAAGAAGATGTCTCGGAGCGGTAGAGACCATGGATCCTCTAGAGTCATGGTTAGGAGGTCTGAGTACCACGCCAGTCGAGGCCAATCCGGGGCAATTAGAATTGCCTGAACACTTTCCCTTCTTAGCCTTTTTAGCACTGTGGGGATCAGCGGTAGGAGGAGGGAACAGGTACACAAACTGGTACATCCATGGCGATTTCAGAGCATCCACTGCTATAGCCTATGGATCCCTCATTCTGGAGCAGTAACGGCAAAGCTTCTAGTTGAGACGAGAAGCCATCAGATCTATCTGCGGACAGCCCTACCGGTGAATTAACTGTTGAAACCCCTGGGGATGTAGGCCCCACTCCCCCGGATGCAGGTCGTGCCTGCTGAGGAAGTCTGCTTCCCAGTTGTCCACTCCCGGAATGAATATGGCTGAGATGGCCCTTGCGTTGAGAATCCTTGACACTTCTCACATGGCCACTCTGCTTCTTGTTCCCCCTTGTTGGTTTATGTACGCCACCGCCGTGGCGTTGTCCGATTGAACCTGGATCGCCTGATTCTTCAGGAGATAAGCTTGCAGAAGAGCATTGTAAATTGCCCTGAATTCCAGGATGTTTATCGGCAAAGCGGATTCCTGAACTGACCATAACCCCTGGAACTGGGTCCCTTGGGTCACCGTTCCCCAACCCCGGAGGCTGGCACCCGTTGTCAATAGAATCCACGAGTGAATATTGAAACTTCTGCCCTTTACCAGGTGAGGAATTTGAAGCCACCATAATAGAGAAATCCGGGCTTTCGGATAGGGACACTTCCTGATGCATATGACGGTGAGAACCCAACCATTTGTCTAGCAGATCCAGTTGAAACAGTCGGGCATGAAACCTGCCGTATTGGATTGCCTCGTACGCAGCCACCATCTTGCCCAGTAATCGGATGCAAATATGTATGGACACCATGCGAGGACTGAGTACCGAACGGACCACAGCCTGGATAGTCAAGGCCTTGTCCATCGGGAGAAACACCTTTTGAGATACCGTATACAGAATCATTCCCAGGAACTGAAGACGTTGGGTCGGTTCCAGGTGAGATTTCTGAAAGTTTAGGAGCCACCCATGATCCGTAAGCAGGCGAGTAGTCAGAACGATGCTGTGCAGTAGACGCTCCCTGGATACAGCCTTTATCAGGAGATCGTCCAAACAGGGGACTACGTTCACTCCCATCATGCGCAGTTGCAGCATCATCTCCGCCATGACTTGGTGAAGACGCTCAGAGCTGTGGATAATCCAAAGGGTAGGGCCTGAAACTGGAAATGGTCATCCAATATGGCGAACCTGAGGTAAGCCTGATGAGGGAGCCACATGGGAATGTGTAGGTAAGCATCCTTGACATCCAGAGACACCAGGAACTCCCCCTCCGGAAGAGCGGACACCCCCGCCCGCAGGGACTCCATCTTGAATTTGAACACCTGCAGATACTGGTTTAGAGACTTCAGGTTCAAGATGGGGCGCACCGATCTGTCTGGTTTGGGAACGACAAAAAGATTGGAGTAAAAACACTTGTTGCGTAACGGAGGAGGTACAGGAACTACCACCCCTGTCCGCAAAAGTTTTTGAATAGCCTCTCGCAAGGTAACTTTTGCTTCGGGTTAAGCTGGTAAGCCGACTTGAAAAACCTGTGAGGCAGTAGTGCTTGAAATTCCTGCCGGTATCCTTGGGAAATGAGGTTCCTCACCCAAAAATCCCGGCAGGACTGCGCTCACATGTGGGCGAAGTGTTGAATGTGAGCCCCTACCTGAAAGTCGCCTTGCTGCTGGGGCCAACCATCACGCGAAAGGCTTAGCGGCAGGGGATCCGGTGGTCTAGTCCAGGGAGACAGCAGGTGCAGGTTTACGGGACATACCAGGAGATCCTCTTTAAGTGGTGGAAACCCCTCGGCCCCTGCCTCTGAACCTTGCCACACGAAAGGACTGCAAGGAGGGTCTGGTGTAAGAACGTCTAGCAGGTGGCACAGCTGACGGCAGATAGGTAGACTTAGCCGCCGTTGCTTGGGAGATTCATTTATTTCATTTGTTTCCAAACAAGGCATCACCTGTAAAGGGAAGAGATTGTCCACACCCTTTTTGGAATCAACGTCAGCCGACCACTGACGTAACCACAGAGTTCTGCGCGCCGAAACAGCCATAGCAGTAGTGCGGCCATTTATCTTACACAACTCTTTAATAGCCTCGCTTATAAAATTTGCAGCATCTTGTATATGAGTAATGACCGCATCCTGAGGTAGAGAGTCTAAATTATCAATAACATTATCAGACCACTTGACAACTGCCCTGGAGATCCACCCGCAAACTATTGTGGGGCGTTGTGCTGCGCCTGCTGCCGTATAAATTGCCTTAAGCGTTGTCTCAATTTTACGGTCAGCTGGCTCCTTCAGGGATATAGCCCCAGAAACAGGCAGCACCAATTTCTTAGACAATCTGGATACAGATGTATTGACAGATGGGGATTTTTTCCCAGACCTTCCTATCCTCAGCTGGAAGGGGAAAGGTAGATAAAAACCTCTGAGGAATTTAAAATTTCTTATCAGGGTTTAACAAACTCCCTGGCAAAGGAGTTTAACTCTTTAGACACCGGAAAAGTAGCTGAACTCTTGGGTCTAACATTAAAATACAACGCCTCATCTGGTTCCGCCTCCTGATCCTGTATGTGGAGGACCTCTCTTACAGCGAAAATGAGAGCCTCCACCCTAGGAGACAGAGAGATGTCCTCGTCCATATCATCATCACCCACATCTGGCTGATCAGAATCCGACTGGAGAACCTGTGGCAGTGAGCGTTTATGTGAAGTCACTAGAGGGGGCTGAGAAGCCTTCTTGGTATCTGCTGCTTTAGCCACACAATCAATGGAGTGTTTTAACACCTGTCTCTCTCTTTTAGCTGCAGCTAATTCTGAATTTACATTCTGAATCATGCTTTTAAAGCTATCCAACCAGTCGGGTGCTTGTGAACTGTGTCCCTGTGGAGTTAAGGATCATTGGGGGTCATTCCGACCCGATCGCACGCTGCACTTCTTCGCAGCCATGCGATCGGGTCGGAACTGGGCATGCGCCGGCGCATGGCACTCATCTAGGCGTGGGGGGAGTGGTCCGGCCAACGCAGGCGTGGCCGGACCGTGGGGGAAGGGGGGGAGGAGCTGCGCTGGCCGGGAGTTACTCCTCAAATACAAAGGCATCGCCGCTGTGCAAGGCTTTTGTATTTGTGCGGGGGGGGGGCGGGGGCGGCGGCACAGACATGCAGGGCGGGCAAGCCCTGTGCTGGACGTCCCCCCGCATGTCTGAATTTACGATCGTAGCTGTGCTAAACTTAGCACAGCTACAATCAACTCGGAATGACCCCCATTGCTCACACATAAGTGGCCCCGCAGAAGATGGGGTAGAGTTACACACATAACCATGTCCACAGACATCCTTCACAACAGTAATACAGCGCAGTCCACTGACCCAACACCTCCACACAGACCCTACAGAGCCCCTGGAGTGTCACCGAGGAGCGGACACCAGCACAATGTGTTAAAATAAGAATTTACTTACCGATAATTCTATTTCTCGTTGTCCGTAGTGGATGCTGGGGACTCCGTAAGGACCATGGGGAATAGCGGCTCCGCAGGAGACTGGGCACAAAAGTAAAGCTTTAGGACTACCTGGTGTGCACTGGCTCCTCCCCCTATGACCCTCCTCCAAGCCTCAGTTAGGATACTGTGCCCGGACGAGCGTACACAATAAGGAAGGATTTTGAATCCCGGGTAAGACTCATACCAGCCACACCAATCACACCGTATAACTTGTGATCTAAACCCAGTTAACAGCATGATAACAGAGGAGCCTCTAGAAAAGATGGCTCACTACAGCAATAACCCGATTTTTGGTAACAATAACTATGTACCAGTATTGCAGACAATCCGCACTTGGGATGGGCGCCCAGCATCCACTACGGACTACGAGAAATAGAATTATCGGTAAGTAAATTCTTATTTTCTCTGACGTCCTAGTGGATGCTGGGGACTCCGTAAGGACCATGGGGATTATACCAAAGCTCCCAAACGGGCGGGAGAGTGCGGATGACTCTGCAGCACCAATTGAGAGAACTCCAGGTCCTCCTCAGCCAGGGTATCAATTTTGTAGAATTTTACAAACGTATTTGCTCCTGACCAAGTAGCTGCTCGGCAAAGTTGTAAAGCCGAGACCCCTCGGGCAGCCGCCCAAGATGAGCCCACCTCCCTTGTGGAGTGGGCATTTACAGATTTTTGGCTGTGGCAGGCCTGCCACAGAATGTGCAAGCTGAATTGTACTACAAATCCAACGAGCAATAGTCTGCTTAGAAGCAGGAGCACCCAGCTTGTTGGGTGCACACAGGATAAACAGCGAGTCAGATTTTCTGACTCCAGCCGTCCTGGAAACCTATATTTTCAGGGCCCTGACAACGTCTAGCAACTTGGAGTCCTCCAAGTCCCTAGTAGCCGCAGGCACCACCATAGGTTGGTTCAGGTGAAACGCTGAAACCACCTTAGGGAGAAACTGAGGACGAGTCCTCAATTCCGCCCTGTCCGAATGGAAAATCAGATAAGGGCTTTTACAGGATAAAGCCGCCAATTCTGACACGCGCCTGGCCCAGGCCAGGGCCAACAGCATGACCACCTTCCATGTGAGATATTTTAACTCCACAGATTTAAGTGGTTCAAACCAATGTGACTTTTGGAACCCAAAAACTACATTGAGATCCCAAGGTGCCACTGGAGGCACAAAAGGAGGCTGTATATACAGTACCCCTTTTACAAACGTCTGAACTTCAGGGACTGAAGCTAGTTCTTTTTGGAAGAAAATGGACAGGGACGAAATTTGAACCTTAATGGACCCCAATTTCAGGCCCATAGACACTCCTGTTTGCAGGAAATGTAGGAATCGACCCAGTTGAAATTCCTCCGTCGGGCCTTACTGGCCTCGCACCACGCAACATATTTTCGCCAAATGCGGTGATAATGTTTTGCGGTTACATCCTTCCTGGCTTTGATCAGGATAGGGATGACTTCATCCGGAATGCCTTTTTCCTTCAGGATCCGGCGTTCAACCGCCATGCCGTCAAACGCAGCCGCGGTAAGTCTTGGAACAGACAGGGTCCTTGCTGGAGCAGGTCCCTTCTTAGAGGTAGAGGCCACGGATCCTCCGTGAGCATCTCTTGAAGTTCCGGTTACTAAGTCCTTCTTGGCCAATCCGGAACCACGAATATAGTGCTTACTCCTCTCCATCTTATAATTCTCAGTACCTTGTGTATGAGAGGCAGAGGATGGAACACATACACTGACCGGTACACCCACGGTGTTACCAGAGCGTCTACTGTCTGCTGAGGAAGTCTGCTTCCCAGTTGTCCATTCCCGGAATGAACACTGCTGACAGTGCTATCACATGATTTTCCGCCCAGCGAAGAATCCTTGCAGCTTCTGCCATTGACCTCCTGCTTCTTGTGCCACCCTGTCTGTTTACGTGGGTGACTGCCGTGATGTTGTCCGACTGGATCAACACCGGCTGACCTTGAAGCAGAGGTCTTGCTAAGCTTAGAGCATTGTAAATGGCCCTTAGCTTCAGGATATTTATGTGAAGTGATGTCTCCAGGCTTGACCATAAGCCCTGGAAATTCCTTCCCTGTGTGACTGCTCCCCAGCCTCGCAGGCTGGCATCCGTGGTCACCAGGACCCAGTCCTGAATGCCGAATCTGCGGCCCTCTAGAAGATGAGCACTCTGCAACCACCACAGGAGGGACACCCTTGTCCTTGGTGACAGGGTTATCCGCTGATGCATCTGAAGATGCGACCCGGACCATTTGTCCAGCAGGTCCCACTGGAAAGTTCTTGCGTGGAATCTGCCGAATGGGATTGCTTCGTAGGAAGCTACCATTTTTCCCAGAACCCTTGTGCATTGATGCACTGAGACTTGGCTCGGTTTTAGGAGGTTCCTGACTAGCTCGGATAACTCCCTGGCTTTCTCCTCCGGGAGAAACACCTTTTTCTGGACTGTGTCCAGGATCATCCCTAGGAACAGAAGATGAGTCGTCGGAACCAGCTGCGATTTTGGAATATTGAGAATCCAACCGTGCTGCCGCAACACTACCTGAGATAGTGCTACACCGACCTCCAACTGTTCTCTGGATCTTACCCTTATCAGGAGATCGTCCAAGTAAGGGATAACTAAAACTCCCTTCCTTCGAAGGAGTATCATCATTTCGGCCGTTACCTTGGTAAAGACCCGAGGTGCCGTGGACCATCCAAACGGCAGCGTCTGAAACTGATAGTGACAGTTCTGTACCACAAACCTGAGGTACCCTTGGTGAGAAGGGTAAATTGGGACATGAAGGTAAGCATCCTTGATGTCCCGAGACATCATGTAGTCCCCTTCTTCCAGGTTCGCAATCACTGCTCTTAGTGACTCCATCTTGAATTTGAACCTCCGTATGTAAGTGTTCAAAGATTTTAGATTTAGAATCGGTCTCACCGAGCCGTCCGGCTTCGGTACCACAACAGTGTGGAATAATACCCCGTTCCCTGTTGCAGGAGGGGTACCTTGATTATCACCTGCTGGGAATACAGCTTGTGAATGGCTTCCAAAACTGCCTCCCTGTCAGAGGGAGACGTCGGTAAAGCCGACTTTAGGAAAACGGCGAGGGGGAGACGTCTCGAATTCCAATTTGTACCCCTGAGATATCACCTGAAGGATCCAGGGGTCTACTTGCGAGTGAGCCCACTGCGCGCTGAAATTCATTGAGACGGGCCCCCACCGTGCCTGAGTCTGCTTGTAAAGCCCCAGCGTCATGCTGAGGGCTTGGCAGAGGCGGGAGAGGGCTTCTGTTCCTGGGAACTGGCTGATTTCTGCAGCCTTTTTCCTCTCCCTCTGTCACGGGGCAGAAATGAGGAACCTTTTGCCCGCTTGCCCTTCTGGGAACGAAAGGACTGCGCCTGATAATACGGCGTCTTCTTATGTTGAGAGGCGACCTGGGGTACAAACGTGGATTTCCCAGCTGTTGCCGTGGCCACCAGGTCTGAAAGACCGACCCCAAATAACTCCTCCCCTTTATAAGGCAATACTTCCAAATGCCGTTTGGAATCCGCATCACCTGACCACTGTCGTGTCCATAACCCTCTTCTGGCAGAAATGGACAACGCACTTACACTTGATGCCAGTCGGCAAATATTCCGCTGTGCATCACGCATATATAGAAATGCATCCTTTAAAATGCTCTATAGGCAATAATATACTGTCCCTATCTAGGGTATCAATATTTTCAGTCAGGGAATCCGACCACGCCAACCCAGCACTGCACATCCAGGCTGAGGCGATTGCTGGTCGCAGTATAACACCAGTATGTGTGTAAATACATTTTAGGATACCCTCCTGCTTTCTATCAGCAGGATCCTTAAGGGCGGCCATCTCAGGAGAGGGTAGAGCCCTTGTTCTTACAAGCGTGTGAGCGCTTTACCCACCCTAGGGGGTGTTTCCCAACGCACCCTAACCTCTGGCGGGAAAGGATATAATGCCAATAACATTTTAGAAATTATCAGTTGTTATCGGGGGAAACCCACGCATCATCACACATCTCATTTAATTTCTCAGATTCAGGAAAACTACAGGTAGTTTTTCCTCACCGAACATAATACCCCTTTTTGGTGGTACTCGTATTATCAGAAATGTGTAAAACATTTTTCATTGCCTCAATCCTGTAACGTGTGGCCCTACTGGAAGTCACATTTGTCTCTTCACCGTCGACACTGGAGTCAGTATCCGTGTCGGCGTCTGTATCTGCCATCTGAGGTAACGGGCGCTTTAGAGCCCCTGACGGCCTATGAGACGTCTGGACAGGCACAAGCTGAGTAGCCGGCTGTCTCATGTCAACCACTGTCTTTTATACAGAGCTGACACTGTCACGTAATTCCTTCCAACAGTTCATCCACTCAGGTGTCGACCCCCTAGGGGGTGACATCACTATTACAGGCAATTTGCTCCGTCTCCACATCATTTTCCTCCTCATACATGTCGACACAAACGTACCGACACACAGTACACACACAGGGAATGCTCTGATAGAGGACAGGACCCCACTAGCCCTTTGGGGAGACAGAGGGAGAGTTTGCCAGCACACACCAGAGCGCTATATATATATATATATACAGGGATAACCTTATATAAGTTTTTCCCCTTATAGCTGCTGTATTTTTAATACTGCGCCTAATTAGTGCCCCCCTCTCTTTTTTAACCCTTTCTGTAGTGTAGTGACTGCAGGGGAGAGCCAGGGAGCTTCCCTCCAACGGAGCTGTGAGGGAAAATGGCGCCAGTGTGCTGAGGAGATAGGCTCCGCCCCCTTCTCGGCGGCCTTATCTCCCGTTTTTCTGTGTATTTTGGCAGGGGTTAAAATTCATCCATATAGCCCTGGGGGCTATATGTGATGTATTTTCGCCAGCCAAGGTGTTTTTATTGCTGCTCAGGGCGCCCCCCCCTAGCGCCCTGCACCCTCAGTGACCGAAGTGTGAAGTGTGCTGAGGAGCAATGGCGCACAGCTGCAGTGCTGTGCGCTACCTTGGTGAAGACAGGATGTCTTCTGCCGCCGATTTTCCGGACCTCTTCTTGCTTCTGGCTCTGTAAGGGGGCCGGCGGCGCGGCTCTGGGACCGGACTCCATGGCTGGGCCTGTGTTCGATCCCTCTGGAGCTAATGGTGTCCAGTAGCCTAAGAAGCCCAATCCACTCTGCACGCAGGTGAGTTCGCTTCTTCTCCCCTTAGTCCCTCGATGCAGTGAGCCTGTTGCCAGCAGGTCTCACTGAACATAAAAAACCTAAAACTAAACTTTTCACTAAGCAGCTCAGGAGAGCCACCTAGTGTGCACCCTTCTCGTTCGGGCACAAAAATCTAACAGAGGCTTGGAGGAGGGTCATAGGGGGAGGAGCCAGTGCACACCAGGTAGTCCTAAAGCTTTACTTTTGTGCCCAGTCTCCTGCGGAGCCGCTATTCCCCATGGTCCTTACGGAGTCCCCAGCATCCACTAGGACGTCAGAGAAAGTATGTATGACCTGATAACAGTGCAGCGGCGCTACCGCTGGCGTGCTCGCTCCCCCCCTCCCTTCCTATGACGCCCTGGTACCAGCTGTACAGCCTGTGATAGCGTGGGTCCTGGAGGAGCAGTGTGCATGCAGCCCATCAGATCCGCAGCAGCAGGAAATGGTGCCTTCCCGCCGCTGGTCCCGATCCGGGAAGCCCCGCCCCTTGTAATGGCGCGCGGATACTACAGTTTATACTGGCCACTTTTAACAAAAACACAAGTAGATGCATCTTTAACAGTACACACAAAGCCTTGAGACAGTGAGCACTGTGGGACAATAGCCCAGAGCCAGTAAGTCTGCGGCGGGCACCGCAGCTCCGGGCCCGTGACCGCCACGTGACCTGCCGCCAAACTGCACCGGGGACCCGCTAACCGGGACCCTTGTGTAACACTCACCGCACCTGGGTCTTCGGCATCTGTTAGAGGGTGGCGGTTAGCTGCTGGCGTGGGCACACACACTAAAGATGTGTAATCAGTACCTCAGGAGCTCAGTGTCCTGTCAGCTGGGATTACGAAGAACCATTAACCCTCAGGAGGTTGGTTCGGTCTCCCCTCTAAGTACGAAGCAGGTAGTCTATTTGCCTAGCAGAGCTACCTGAAAATAATAAACTAAATTAAAGAAAAATCTCTGGAGCTCCAGAAGTGCACCCGGCTCCTGGGCACATTTTTCTAAACGGAGTCTGGTAGGAGGGACATAGAGGGGAGGAGCCAGCACACACATACACACACTAAAAGTTTTAAAGTGCCAGGCTCCAGTGGACATGATCTATACCCCATGGAACTAAAGTACAAGACCCCAGTATCCACTAGGACGTAAGAGAAAAGTGAACAAAAGACTAGTTAAGGCAAAATTATTCTTCATCCTGTTACAGAACAGCCCCCAATGAAAACACCCAGCATATTATGTGCAGGATATTATCTAGCTTTCCTACAAGACTTCTGCACTGTATACCATATCACCTGCCATATCTGGCCAAATGCCGATACAACGGGGTTCAGTATGGCATACCGGCGGCTGGAATGCTGGCTGTCAGTATACTGGCATCAGCATCCCGGCCACCAGTATGCCGGCAGCGGGGCGAGCGCTAGAAAGCCCCTTGCGGGCTCGCTGCAATCGCCACAGGTTATATTCTCCCTCTATGGGTGTCGTGGACACTCACAGAGGGAGTTCTATACAAATATTGCTGTGGTGCGCTCCCTGGGTCACTGGGGTGATATTAGCTCTTTAGAAGGATGTCGTTAGTCTCTGTGGAAAAGCTTCTCTATTCGGGATCAATTCCTGCTCCTCTTTGTATGGGTATCCCAAAAAAGTGAAAGAGAGAACAGTATATAGTGAAGTATAGTCAGGTTCAATTACGTTCACATTAGTTAGATCCACTGTATTATATTCCAAAATTTATAAAGAATCCACCCTGGTTAGGCAGAATCACGTACCAGATTCCGTGGGGTGTCAATCGTGCCCACCCAAATGCGCCTGTGGGATTACTTCCACTCCTTCCTGATAGATATCCTCCAACCTGTTTCACCACTCCATTAGGGGTTAAAGACCCAAAAGTAGGAAGAGAATAGTAGTATATAGTGAAGTACTATTTATTCTGATGTGCAAAAACTTTTTATTAAAGTGCAACAGAAGGTTATATTTAAAAATCCAAATGCAAATGTATACAAATAAGGATAAAAAGAGATAAAATCCACCACAGATTGGTGGACCCACGTACCAGAGTTTGTGGGGTGTATCAAGTGTCCACCCAAAAACGTCTGAAATATTGCTCCCGGGAATTGCAGCAACAATCAACGAGTCCCCTCTGGATGTAGTGGGTACCTCCAACCAGTCACCAACGCGTTTCTGCCCTCCAAGGGCCTTTTTCAAGGTGTGTGGTGTTTCTGACAGAGGGGTCTTTTTAAACCCCCCTCTGTGATCTGATTGGAGGACTGATTATTACTTTTAAAATTGCATTCATTGTTATTTCTGTCAATATATACTTCTTAAAATATCTCCCTTATCTATAAAAAAAGGTTCTAAATACTTTGCAATTGTTATAAAATGTGATTTTACATATTTAACATATTTGAGTCCGTGGGCGTGCGTTCCATGTCCGTGGAACGCACGCCACTTCCTCTTTGTTCACATGTATTCAGCTGGCTGTACGTCATCATAAGATCGCGTGCGTACCATATCCAATGGAACGCACGCTCCTTCCTATCTATTTTCTATCACGTGGCCGGACGCGCCGCGTCTAGCGCTCCATGCCCACGTGATCAGCATTTCCTTTTCCCTTCAGATGCCGTGAGGCGCATTGAACTGCTTGCGTTCCACTCATGCATTTAATTCCGCTTCCGGGTGTATACCCGTATCCTGGAATGCACTGATCAATTGTATTCCATTAATATCAGTGTATAATAGTGCCCATCTTGAAAATCTCCATCTGCATATATCCTTTACTTTTTCATATGGAATTTTAAACCAGCTAATGTTAATATTCATAAAAACCTAATGTGATTTTACATATTTAACATATTTGAGTCCGTGGGCGTGCGTTCCATGTCCGTGGAACGCACGCCACTTCCTCTTTGTTCACATGTATTCAGCTGGCTGTACGTCATCATAAGATCGCGTGCGTACCATATCCAATGGAACGCACGCTCCTTCCTATCTATTTGCTATTTGAATTTTTAAACCAGCTAACATTAGCTGGTTTAAAAATTCCATATGAAAAAATAAGTAAAAGTAAAGGATATATGCAGATGGAGATTTTCAAGATGGGCACTATTATACACTGATATTAATGGAATACAATTGATCAGTGCATTCCAGGATACGGGTACACACCCGGAAGCGGAATTAAATGCATGAGTGGAACGCAAGCAGTTCAATGCGCCTCACGGCATCTGAAGGGAAAAGGAAATGCTGATCACGTGGGCATGGAGCGCTAGACGCGGCGCATCCGGCCACGTGATAGCAAATAGATAGGAAGGAGCGTGCGTTCCATTGGATATGGTACGCACGCGATCTTATGATGACGTACAGCCAGCTGAATACATGTGAACAAAGAGGAAGTGGCGTGCGTTCCACGGACATGGAACGCACGCCCACGGACTCAAATATGTTAAATATGTAAAATCACATTAGGTTTTTATGAATATTAACATTAGCTGGTTTAAAATTCCATATAAAAAAAGTAAAGGATATATGCAGATGGAGATTTTCAAGATGGGCACTATTATACACTGATATTAATGGAATACAATTGATCAGTGCATTCCAGGATACGGGTATACACCCGGAAGCGGAATTAAATGCATGAGTGGAACGCAAGCAGTTCAATGCGCCTCACGGCATCTGAAGGGAAAAGGAAATGCTGATCACGTGGGCATGGAGCGCTAGACGCGGCGCGTCCGGCCACGTGATAGAAAATAGATAGGAAGGAGCGTGCGTTCCATTGGATATGGTACGCACGCGATCTTATGATGACGTACAGCCAGCTGAATACATGTGAACAAAGAGGAAGTGGCGTGCGTTCCACGGACATGGAACGCACGCCCACGGACTCAAATATGTTAAATATGTAAAATCACATTTTATAACAATTGCAAAGTATTTAGAACCTTTTTTTATAGATAAGGGAGATATTTTAAGAAGTATATATTGACAGAAATAACAATGAATGCAATTTTAAAAGTAATAATCAGTCCTCCAATCAGATCACAGAGGGGGGTTTAAAAAGACCCCTCTGTCAGAAACACCACACACCTTGAAAAAGGCCCTTGGAGGGCAGAAGCGCGTTGGTGACTGGTTGGAGGTACCCACTACATCCAGAGGGGACTCGTTGATTGTTGCTGCAATTCCCGGGAGCAATATTTCAGACGTTTTTGGGTGGACACTTGATACACCCCACAAACTCTGGTACGTGGGTCCACCAATCTGTGGTGGATTTTATCTCTTTTTATCCTTATTTGTATACATTTGCATTTGGATTTTTAAATATAACCTTCTGTTGCACTTTAATAAAAAGTTTTTGCACATCAGAATAAATAGTACTTCACTATATACTACTATTCTCTTCCTACTTTTGGGTCTTTAACCCGTAATGGAGTGGTGAAACAGGTTGGAGGATATCTATCAGGAAGGAGTGGAAGTAATCCCACAGGCGCATTTGGATTGACACCCCACGGAATCTGGTACGTGATTCTGCCTAACCAGGGTGGATTCTTTATAAATTTTGGAATATAATACAGTGGATCTAACTGATGTGAACATAATTGAACCTGACTATACTTCACTATATACTGTTCTCTCTTTCACTTTTTTGGGATACCCATACAAAGAGGAGCAGGAATTGATCCCGAATAGAGAAGCTTTTCCACAGAGACTAACGACATCCTTCTAAAGAGCTAATATCACCCCAGTGACCCAGGGAGCGCACCACAGCAATATTTGTATAGAACTGTGACTTTTTTGGGATATTTGACCATCCCAGCGAGTGGGTAGCGGCACCTTTGAACTAAAGCGCCATCTATATAATTTCTTTTGTTTCGTACTCACAGAGGGAGAATAGACTGTGGCGCCAGTATTCCGGCGGCAGCATTTCACAGCTAGTCAGGATTCCAGCGTCTGCATTGTGACCGCCGGGATCCCGACTAGCAGTATTGTAACCGCTTCCCGTATGATGTTATCACAAAATAAAATCTAAAAAGCTGTGAATCGGAACAAAGTGACTGCAACTGGCCAGTAACTGTAAAGCTTTAGCCAAAGCATCTTCATATCAACTGCGCAAAAAAACATAGCAAAATACTTTGTACTCCATGCTACATACAGCTACGTTGCTTTGTGTTTGATCATACCCGCAATATATTTACATTATGCATAAGAATTACAACTTCTAGTATAAAATCACCTGTTCAATATTTGGCTTTTCAAAGGGTGGACTACCTAGAGAGCCTTCTACCACTGGTCGGATCATCTGTAGGATACATTTTCTTAGAAGCTGCAAAAAACACAATTATGTCAATAAGATGGCTGCAACAAATTCAGAAACAGTGAAAGACTGCAGAGCCACATCTCACCTTAAACAGGTAAAAGTAAACTTGTTTGGTGTCCGTGTCCTCCTCCTTGTGAACAGACATAAAGAGGTTTTCTACATCCACTACCATGCCCAGCAAACGATTGATTTCATCTTCAGAGACGTTTTCTAGATGCGACACGTGGTCAGCTACAGTTCAAAGCAAGTACAAACAAATTAAATTATTTACCATTGACCAATGCACAGATATAGACTAAGAGTCTAAAAATGTTACGATACTAGAGAAGGGAAATGGAACAGTCTAACACTTGTAATTTGTAATCCAGAGAAACAGTGACAGGCTCCATCTTTCTTTTTACGTGGCTGAATGCTCCTGTACACTACGCTGTGTGTGCCCTGGGAACTCTCCCATTAAGGGGGCCATATGAATCAATAACGACTCTACGTATTAATATTTTAGTCAGATTTACACGTATACAGGAGTACATAACTTATTCCTTAATGAGTTTTGTCGTTTCAGCGTGGTGCAAACATAAGGACAGGTCGCACTCGTATTTCAGGTTATTTTGAAACAGCGTAACGGGAACACTATCTTTAGAGTCGATCATCAGGATGCATGACAATTAAAAAGTAAATGGTGTGTGGTTGGGGGGGAGGCTTTCCGGTTTTATTCCACCTTTATAGTGAAATCAATTATTGATGCAAGTTTAAAGACAGCCTGATGATTTTATACCTAGCGAGTGCCCACAGCTTCGGCATGGCTCACTCAGGCTGGCTGCAGGTTGCTGAAGGTCCATCCTTGGTGCGGTCTGTGGGTTGGGGTTCTTCCACCCATTGCATTTACAGATGTCATTTGCCTGACACATGAAAAAGAGAATATGTATTTATATAATTTCATATAATAGTCTTCTGATCTGCAAAGAAAACGACAAAAGTCTAACTACACGGTCAAGTCACATTATGACCACCAGCTAATAGCCAGAGTAGCAGCCATGTGCAGCACGGACAGCAGCTAGATGGGCTGTACTGTCATTATAGAAACAAACCTATGACGTCAAATGTAGGTGGTGGTCATAAGAATGTGACTCCACTGTGTATATGCCATCTATATAATGGTTGCTTCAGTTCAGGGAACGGCAAAACCTCATTAACTACCACTCATGCAATTTATTGACAACTGGGATACCAGTGTTTCAATGCATTGATCTTCTCAATGAATGACAATTGGCCTAATTCAGAGTTGATCGCAGCAGCAAATTTGTTAGCAGTTGGGCAAAACCATGTGCACTGCAGGGGGGGCAGATACTGTATAACATGTGCAGAGAGAGTTAGATTTGGGTGGGGTGTGTTCAAACTGAAATCTAAATTGCAGTGTAAAAATAAAGCAGCCAGTATTTACCCTGCACAGAAACAAAACAACCCACCCAAATCTAACTCTCTCTGCAAATGTTATATCTGCCTCCCCTGCAGTGCACATGGTTTTGCCCATTAGCTAACAAATTTGCTGCTGCGATCAGCTCTGAATTACAGGGCCAAATGTAACAGAGTTAAGGGGGGTACACACGGAGAGATCTGTGTGTAAAATCTAAGCAATCTGACTAGATTAGATTTTAAGCACGGATCTGTCGTGTGTATGCCCCTCAGCGATAGCTATGCACGGCCCCACGCATTGCTATCGCTGGTGCTAGATTTGCCTCACTCAGCACAAACAATGATCGCAAAAACGCGCTATAGCGCATATTTTATCCCAGAATTGATGGTGGGGACACAAAAAAAAAAAACCGCCGGGTCCCTCTGTGACCCGCAGCGCTGTCCTGTGCTGTCAATCGGTCCGGTATCCATAACAACGGAGGGAGGAACTTGGAAGAGGCGGAGACCATGAAGAGTATGATCTCCCGCCCTCCCCTCATCCTCTGCTCCGCATGCTTTCCCCTTCCCTGATTAACAGCTGCAGGTGCCCTCCCTCTGCAAGTAGCGTGACTCAACCACTGGCAGCCCACTGGACCACCGCCCGGCTGAGTCCACTGCTGTACCTGAGGTGGGGGCAGTTCGGTCCCGATGCCGCCGCCACTGCCGCTCTCCCCGCTGATTCCCTTCATCTCCCTCATCACCCATGTGGCCGCCCCCTCTACGTTTTCCGCTCCCACCGCCTGCTGCCACTCTCTGTCCCTACTCCCTGGTATCATATAAAACGTGTGTAACGTGCTCTACCTGGCGCAATGTGTGTAACGTGCTCTACCTGGCGCAATGTGTGTAACGTGCTCTACCTGGCGCAATGTGTGTAACGTGCTCTACCTGGCGCAATGTGTGTAACGTGCTCTACCTGGCGCAATGTGTATAGGGTATTCTAATTGGCGCAAAGTGTATAACGTGCTCTACCTGTGTGGTGTAATGTGAATTGGTACTGTTATGTGGCCATGCTCTTTTCCCCATGAAGCCACGCTCCTAAATTTTTGTCCTTGATTTGAAGTATGGCAGGGGGAGCACTAATTTACTTTCTGCCACAGGGCACTGAAATGTCTAGTTACAGCTTTGGGGCGGAGTGTCCTATATGCTACACAGCCCAGCAGCATTGTCACCCCATCCTCCCCCTTGCAATACTTTTGTAGTGTCCAAATCAAGTCTGTTTTTATATTTGAATAATTAATAAGATTAATATGAACCTTCATTCCGATGGGACCCAGAAAAGGACAGATAGGACCCACATTTTTAAAAGTGAGGGGTCCGTGGGACCCACTTTTTTTTGGGCTCAGCACGATCACTGACACATCACGCTGTGCTGAGTGGGGGAGAGATGTGAGCTGAGCGGTCCGAGTTACGATCGCTCAGCACACATCTCTCCCGTCAGTACTGGCCTTAAAGGCCCATATAGACGGGAAAGATGTGTGCTCAGCATACATCTCTCCCGCCGCTCAGCACGATGAGTGCTCCCCCACATCGCTCAACACACATTTCACTCAGCGGGTGAAATGAGCGACGTGCTAGATTGGCCAGCATGCAGGCCAATCTAGCACCGGCGATAGCGATGTGCGGGGCTGTGCATCGCTATCGCTGAGGGGGGTACACACGTGTGATCTGTGCTTAAAATCTAAGCAATCTAGTCAGATTGCTTAGATTTTAAGCATGGATCTCTCTGTGAGTACCCCCCTTAAGAGTTCAAAAAGTGAGAGATTTGGTAAGGTTTTTCTTTTTTTTTTAAAAGTGGCAATCATTTACACAGCAAGATCAACCTGGTTTTGCACTGTAAATGATTGCCACTTTAAAAAAAACAACAACAACTGCAAAACCTTACCAAATCTCTCATTTTCTGAAACTTTCACTCTATTACATTTGGCTCCTGATGTCCTCTGCTAGATGATGAGGTTCCTCAATGACTTGCACAAACTTAGACACAATTGGTTCAATCCTATTAGCAGGAATGTGTCTGCCCCCATGAGTAAAGGGCCCTACACACTGCGCGATAGTAATGAAAGCTATGAACGATCTCGTTCATTAATGAACAAGATACCGTTCATATCTTTCAGTGTGAAGACACCAGCGATGAACGGTGCGCGGCCCCGCACCCGTTCATCGCTGGTGCCCCGTCGCTTGTGCATGCAGGCCAATATGGATGATCTCGTCCATATTTGAATGCACTGCCATGGAGCCGGGTGAAGTAAAGAAACTTCACTCCCCCATCACTGACCCCCCGCCGCCGGGTCGCCCATATCCGCCGTCGGGCAGCTCGGCGGTGGATCGCGCTGTGTGCAGGGCCCATAAGATACAGCCAGTTTACCAGATTCCTTTTCAACAACTCAACACTTGTAAATTGATTGGATGACCCCAATGATTTCAATAAATCTGTATCATGGATATCCTATACAAAGCATTCCAATAAATGGAAGACAGCATACTTCAAACGGCTCAGTGCCTCACCTGTCAGAAGTGTTTTGCCAATAGCAATGTAAGCACCACTCTCACATCTTTTATTACTCTTGGATATACAGTATATAATCTGGGTCCATTGGCTTAACATTTTTGGGGCAATATTTACTAAGCGAATGTACTAGCCAAGCAGCTCTTAACTTTAATTTTTCAAACAGTCTGTAACATGGCAGTTAGGAGCAGATTGGTTGGTACTTTATCACTTTCCAAGCTCAGTACACCCACCCTTGTGTTTGAAAAAGGACAGTTAGGAGCGGATTGGTTGGCGGTTTATCCATTTTCCACTTTATCACTCTTCAGGGCTTTTGGGGGGGGGGGGGGGGGGAGAAGGTCTATTTACTAAGCCTAAAGGGCCCTACACACTCGCCGATATTATGGACCATCGGTTATATCGATGGTCGATTTTTCAACAACAATTTAAAGCCTACACACTGGACGATAATGATGACCAATCTAGACAATATGAGAGTACAGACATCTATATCGTCCAAATCGACTGGCATGTTTAAACGATGATCGTTTAACGATGAACGATTGCGTTGAAGCATCCACACTGAAAGATATGAACGATTTATTGTTCATTTATGAACGACATCGTTCACATCTTTCAAATATATCGACCAGTGTGTAGGGCCCTTTAGACAGAGATAAAGTGGATGATGATAAAGTACCAGTCAATCAGCTCCTAACCACCATGTTACAGGCTGTGGGCCTTATTCAGTATGGATCGCATCAGCACTGCGAACGCATACTGAACTATTAATACTGTAGTGTAACATGTATAAAGGACTCTACTGTGTTGTGTAATGTGACTACCAGACATTACGGTGCGGTGTAATGTGAATAGGTACTATTCTGTGACCTCGCCCCTTCCCCATGAAACCACACCCCTGTATATTCCACTGAGGGGCGTCATAATATATATTTGCTTACCAAAAAATTAGGCTTGGGCCGGCCTTGAGTACAACGGATGTAAATGTGAATGACATTGGAATCCATTGGGCTCAACTCAACTGAACGCAAACTGAATAACGCCGGGAAGGAGGTCTATTCAATTCAGCTAGCTGTTAATAGAGCCGGGAAGGAGGTCCCGCCGCTATTCAATTCAATGCCCTGTTAAGAGACTGGAAGGAGGTTCTAATCAATTTATGCTCACACTCCCCCAGGGGTGCAAGCAGAAATCCAACAAAACTAGTGCCGCAATGCTGTTTTGAACCCTAGTGCGACGCAAACAGCATAGCAGCAGGGCACTTATGTCTGAGAATGCCCGTTCTCACACATAAACAGATTGTTTAAGGCACAAGTACAAGCATTCTCTGACAAAGCAGCGTGTGGAATTGAATAGCGGTGGGACCACCTTCCCGGCATTATTCAATTTGCGTTCAAATAGACTGACCCCATTTTTGAAAGGTTATAATACAGGATTACTACATTTGCATTGCTGCATATTTTCTGATGCTGCCTGGTAAAAAAAATAAAAAAATAAAAAAATTTAAAATAATTCAACAGAAATCAAATTCATTGAGGGGTATTCCTATCTAAAAGACAGGAAAAAACAGACACCCAACCGACTTTTCAAACAACTGAATTCCACCCACTGAGTTTAACAGCTCCTGTAAGTACACATTTGTTAATGCTGTACCATCGATGGACAGAAACCATCTGGTTCTCTCCCATCGATGGCAATAACATTCGACATCAGCCATAAACCATCGATGATTAGGAATCATCGGTGGTCGATGGCCATCCCTAATTAGAGGAGGTAGGGGCAAGTAAGGGGGGGGGGGGGGGGGGGGTAGAGAGAGATGCGCTGCCTCCTCCTCTTAAACTGGCCATGAGTGGGGTGTGGTATGTTAGATGAATAGAGTTTGGTCGACAGTAAATAGGTCGACATGGGTTCTAGATCAACAGGGACTCTGGGTCGACATGAGGTGTTTTTTTTAAAGTTTTTTGGTTTTCTTTGTACGGTGACTGGGAACCCCAATTAGTGCACCGCTTCGCTCGCCATGCTTCGCTTGGCACAGGTCACCGTTACCAATTGTAGTCCACGTGGATTGTAAAGTATGAAAAAGTAAAAAAAAAAAAGAGTGAAAAACTCATGTCGACTTTTTTTCAAGTCAACCTAGTCCCTGTCGACCTGGTTGTGTCTATAAAGGACCTGGACGTGACAAAACGAGTGGGCAGGAAACAACTTCCGCCCTTACAGTTCCTAAATGTTTTCTTCGTTCTCCGTTCGTTTGGGGTATTTTTTTTTTCCTATGCAGCATTGGACACTCGCAGCGCATCGGGCTCCGCTCGCCACGCATCGGGCTCCGCTCGCCACGCATCGGGCTCCGCTCGCCACGCATCGGGCTCCGCTCGCCACACTTTTCTATTCCAAATAGATTGTGACATGGACCCAGGGGTTTATGGGAAAGGTCCTCTGCACGAAGAGAATCTAGACGCTACCCTGTCGACCTACTTACTGTCGACCAATAGTGATCAACCTAGACAGTGTCAACCTACTTACTGTCGACCTAACGACCGGAAACCCATGAGTGACCCCCCACTGTACCAGAGCCTATTGTACATGTGCATATCTCCCGAAAATCTGTGCTGGTACTCTTTTCCAAGTAATGTCTGTCACGCCTACAGGCAAATTGTGGCAGAATGATTTTCCAAGAGCTTGCATCTGAGGCAGCGCATTGGGAGCAGGGTGCGCATACACCACTGCTCCCACCCAGCATACACTGTAAGATAGTCGGCTCTTTGCAGTTACACATGTGGCTTATGATAACAAATACAGATGGCATTCTGGGTACAACTGTGACCCATTCTGCATCATCACTATATACCTATACACTGCTTTAATAACTTTATCTTCCAAATAACTAGTAACCCTAGAGAAAACCTAACCCCAAATACATTAAATAAAGGAATCATGCACAATGAAAGCACTCTCCCCACCTCCAGTGCAGCAGAGGACGTCACGCCCCTGTATTATGTACCTTGCAAGCCGAGAACACTCCAAGCTTCTCGAGCTTCTTGGCCCGGGGAAGGGTTCTGACTTGAGCTTTCCTCTGACTGGCCCGCTGCTGCTGGCTAAGGCCGGGCCGGGCCGGATCACTACTGCTGCTGGCTGCCGCTGCAGAGGTCCCGCTCTGGCCGCTGGCTGGGGGCTGTTGCAGCAGACTGCTCCTGGACTGCGAGGCCTGAACCAGCTCAGCCATAGCAACGATTATACGCCGCGCGCAAATTCAATAAAGTTGCGAAGTCCAAGCGAGCTCATCTGTGGGTCACCGCGCAAGCGCGACGCGAAAGGGACGGTGGGAAGTGTAGTTTTTCACACTCTCCCCCCCCCCCCTTTGCAAGGCCTTCCTTTGGATATATTACGGTATCTCCTAGAGCTCCTTGGGACTCGAGACCTAGTATACCGGCATCATGTATCATACATACCAGCATGACTCTCTCCAAGAGGGACAAGTTAGTGGATAAGAAAGCTGTTTTACCTCGGTGATGGCAATCATAAATTAAGAGGGAAGTCCAGGAGCAGAGCATTCTGTCCCTCCTGGAGAGGGTCATGTTGGGAAGTATTATGTATTATGCATACCCTCCAACATTTTACACACAAAAATCGGTACAAATTAGAAAAGAGGGCGTGGCCGCGGATAACTTTCAATGGGAGTTTGGAGAGCCAAGGGGGGGGGGGGGGGGGGGGGGGAGTTATTCTGAGTTGATCGCTTGCTAGCATTTTTTAGCAACCGTGCAAATGCATTGTTGCTGCCCACTGGGGAGTGTCTTTTCGCTTTGCAGAAGTGCAGTAGAGCCCCTGCAAAATATTTTTTGTGCAAAACCAGACCAGCCCTGTAGTTACTGCTCGTGTGCGTTGATTCTAACGACGGTGGGACAGCTATTGACGTCACACACCCGCCCAGCGTTCGCCCAGCCACGCCTGCATTTTTCCCGACACGCCTGCGTTTTTCTAAGCACTCCCTTAAAACGGTCGGTTGACGATACTCAGAAATGCCCACTTCATGTCAATCTTCCTGCATTGTGCTGTGTGACTGAAAGCTTCACTAGAACCTGTGCAAAACCACAAAAGACTTTGTACCTGTATGTCGCACGTGCGCATTGCGGTGCATACGCATGCGCAGAAAGGCTGATTTCTAGCCTGATCACTGTGCTGCGAACAACCGCAGGTAGCGTCAACTCGGAATGACCCCAAAAAATTGGTACAGACCATAAAAAAAAGGTACTGTACCTGCCAAAAAGGTCCAGTTGGAGGGTATGATTATGGGATGTAGTTATGTGACCGTGTCACAATAACAACCCCGACATGCCGCCCGCTCACAATCCCGATACTCAACATGCCGAGTAATAGGAACTATTGCCCCTTGTGGAACTAATAGGAACTATATCCCCCCCCCCCCCCCCCCCCCCCCCCCCCCCCCCCCCCCTGCCGGCAGTCTGCGGTCGGGATACCGGCCGCCGGTAAACAGATACCAACCCTGTATTATCTATCTATCTATCTATATATTTCTCTAACGTCCCAGAGGATGCTGGGACTCCGTAAGGACCATGGGGATAGACGGGCTCCGCAGGAGACATGGGCACTTTAAGAAAGACTTTGGATCTGGGTGTGCACTGGCTCCTCCCTCTATGCCCCTCCTCCAGACCTCAGTTTGATACTGTGCCCAGTGGAGACTGGGTGCTTTCAGGGAGCTCTCCTGAGTTTCCTGTAAAAGAAAGTATTTTAGTTAGGTTTTTTATTTTCAGGGAGCCTGCTGGCAACAGACTCCCTGCATCGAGGGACTGAGGAGAGAGAAACAGACCCACTTCTCTGAGTTTCAGGGCTCTGTTTCTTAGGCTACTGGACACCATTAGCTCCAGAGGGATCGGTACGCAGGTCTCACCCTCGCCGTCCGTCCCAGAGCCGCGCCGCCGTCCTCCTCGCAGAGCCGGAAGAAAGAAGCTGGGTGAGTATGTGAGGAAAAGACTTCAGAGGCGGCAGAAGACATGATCTTCATAAGAGGTAACGCACAGCAGTGAAGCAGTGCGCCATTGCTCCCATTCACCTCCCACACTCCGGTCACTGTAAGGGTGCAGGGCGCAGGGGGGGGGGCACCCTGGGCAGCAATAAACACCTCAGGTGGCAAATACACATATATACATGTACAGCTGGGCACTGTACATGTATAAAAAGAGCCCCCGCCATGTTATTAGTAAATTTGAGCGGGACGGGGCTTCTCCCTCAGCACTCACCAGCGCCATTTTTTCTCCACAGCACCGCTGAGAGGAAGCTCCCCGGACTCTCCCCTGCTTGACACACGGTGAAAGAGGGTTTTAAAGTAGAGGGGGGCACATAATTGGTGCATATACATTATACATAAGCGCTACTGGGTAAACATTCTGTGTTTTTTCCTGGGTCATATGGCGCTGGGGTGTGTGCTGGCATACTCTCTCTCTCTGTCTCTCCAAAGGGCCTGGTGGGGAACCTGTCTTCAGAAAAGAGCTTCCCGGGGTGTGTGTGGTGTGTCGGTACGCGTGTGTCGACATGTCTGAGGTTGAAGGCTCACCTAAGGAGGAGGGGGAGTGTATGAATATTAGGTCTCTGTCGGCAGCGCCGACACCTGACTGGATGGATATATGGAATGTTTTAAGTGCTAATGTTAATTTATTGCACAAAAGATTAGACAAAGCTGAAGCTAGGGTACAATCAGGGAGTCAACCCATGTCTGTTCCTATGTCGCCGGGACCTTCGGGGTCTCAGAAGCGCCCACTATCCTAAATAGTTGTCACAGATACCGACACGGATTCAGACTCAAGTGTCGACTACGATGATACAAAATTGCAGCCAAGGGTGGCTAAATATATTCGATATATGTTTATCGCAATTAAAGATGTTTTGCTTATTACTGAGGAACCCCCTGTCCCTGACACGAGGGTACACATGTATAAGGGAAAGAAACCTGAGGTCACCTTTCCCTCCTCACATGAGCTGAACGAATTATGCGAAAAAGCGTGGGAAACTCCAGACAAAAAACTGCAGATTCCCAAAAGGATTCTAACAGCGTATCCTTTCCCGTCACAGGACAGAATACGGTGGGAATCCTCCCCTAGGATAGACAAAGCTTTGACACGCTTATCAAAAAAGATAGCACTCCCGCCCAAGATACGGCTACCCTCAAGGATCCTGCTGACCGCAAGCAGGAGGTTACCTTGAAGTCCATTTACACTCATTCTGGTACGTTGCTCAGGCCGGCAATTGCGTCGGCCTGGGTTTGTAGTGCTGTAGCAGCATGGACAGATTCTTTATCAGCGGATATTGAGACCCTTGATAAGGATACCATTTTAATGACCCTAGGGCATATAAAAGATGCTGTCTTATATATGAGGGATGCTCAAAGAGACATTAGTTTACTGGGTTCCAGAATAAACGCTATGTCCATTTCTGCTAGGCGAGTCTTATGGACCCGACAGTGGACGGGGGATGCCGACTCAAAGAGGCATATGGAATTGTTGCCATACAAGGGTGAGGAATTGTTTGGAGAGGGCCTCTCGGACCTCGTCTCCACAGCTACGGCAGGTAAATCGAATTTTTTGCCTTATGTTCCCTCACAATCTAAGAAAGCGCCTCATTATCAAATGCAGTCCTTTCGTTCAAATAAAAGCAAAAGAGTACGTGGATCGTCCTTTCTTGCCAGGGGTAAGGGCAGAGGGAAAAAGCTGCACAACACAGCTAGTTCCCAGGAACAGAAGTCCTCCCCGGCCTCTGCAAAATCCACTGCATGACGCTGGGGCTCCCCTGAGGGAGTCCGCTCCAGTGGGGACACGTCTTCGACTTTTCAGCCACATCTGGGTTCAATCACAGGTAGATCCCTGGGCAATGGAAATTGTTTCCCAGGGATACAGGCTGGAATTCGAAGAGGTGCCTCCTCGCAGGTTTTTCAAATCGGGGCTACCAACTTCTCCCCTGGAAAGGGAGATAGTGTTACAGGCGATTCAAAAATTGTGTCTTAAACAAGTGGTAGCCGAGGTTCCCCTGCTTCAGAGGGGGAAGGGGTACTACTCAACCCTGTTTGTGGTCCCGAAACCGGACGGTTCGGTCAGACCCATTTTGAATTTAAAATCCCTGAACCTTTACTTAAAACGGTTCAAGTTCAAGATGGAATCGCTCAGAGCGGTCATCGCCAGCCTGGAAGGGGGGGATTTTATGGTATCGCTGGACATAAAGGATGCATACCTGCATGTTCCCATATATCCTCCTCATCAGGCGTACCTGAGATTTGCGACACAGGATTGTCATTACCAATTTCAGACGTTGCCGTTTGGGCTTTCCACGGCCCCGAGAATTTTCACCAAGGTAATGGCGGAAATGATGGTGCTCCTGCGAAAGCAGGGTGTCACAATTATCCCGTACTTGGACGATCTCCTCATAAAAGCGAGATCACAGGAGAAGTTGCAGAACAGCGTATCCCTTTCACTGAAGGTGTTACAGCGACACGGCTGGATTCTCAATATTCCAAAGTCGCAGCTGGATCCTACGACTCGCCTGTCCTTCTTGGGCATGATTCTGGACCCAGACCAGAAGAGGGGTTTTCTTCCGGAAGAAAAAGCGCAGGAACTCATGACTCTAGTCAAAAACCTGTTGAAGCCGAAACAAGTGTCAGTGCATCATTGCATTCAAGTCCTGGGAAAAATGGTGGCGACATACGAAGCCATTCCCATCGGCAGGTTACATGCAAGGACTTTCCAGTGGGACCTATTGGACAAATGGTCCGGGTCACATCTGCACATGCATCAGCGGATCACCCTGTCCCCCAGGGCCAGGGTTTCTCTCCTGTGGTGGCTGCAGAGTGCTCACCTTCTAGAGGGCCGCAGGTTTGGCATTCAGGATTGGATCATGGTGACCACGGACGCGAGCCTCCGCGGTTGGGGAGCAATCACACAGGGAAGAAATTTCCAAGGCCTTTGGTCAAGTCAAGAGTCTTGTGTTCACATCAACATCCTGGAACTGAGGGCCATATTCAACGCCCTACGTCAAGCGGAGACCTTACTTCGCGTCCGACCGGTACTGATTCAGTCGGACAACGTCACCGCAGTAGCTCATGTAAACCGCCAAGGCGGCACAAGGAGCAGAGTGGCGATGGCGGAAAAAAAACAGAATTCTTCGCTGGGCGGAGAATCATGTAAGTGCACTGTCAGCAGTGTTCATTCCGGGAGTGGACAACTGAGAAGCAGACATCCTCAGCCGACACGACCTGCATCCAGAAGAGTGGGTACTTCATCAGGAAGTCTTCGCACAGATTGCAAGTTGGTGGGGATTGCCCCAAATAGACATGATGGCGTCCCGTCTCAACAAAAAGCTACAAAGGTATTGCGCCAGGTCAAGAGATCCTCAGGCGGTAGCTGTGGACGCCCTAGTGACACCGTGGGTGTTTCAGTCGGTCTATGTATTTCCTCCTCTTACTCTCATACCCAAGGTGTTGAGCATAATAAGAAAAAGAGGAGTGAGAACAATACTCATTGTTCCGGATTGGCCACGAAGGACCTGGTATCCGGATCTGCAGGAAATGCTCACAGAAGATCCGTGGCCTCTTCCTCTAAGACAGGACCTGTTGCAACAGGGTCCCTGTCTGTTCCAAGACTTACCACGGCTGTGTTTGACGGCATGGCGGTTGAACGCCGGATCCTAGCGGAAAAAGGTGTTCCGGATCAGGTCATTCCTACGCTAATACACGCTAGGAAGGGCGTGACATCTAAACATTATCACCGGATATAGCGAAAATATGTTTCTTGGTGCGAGGCCAGGAATGCTCCTACGGAAGAATTCCATTTAGGCCGTTTTCTTCACTTCCTACAGACTGGAGTGAATTTGGGCCTAAAGTTAGCCTCCATTAAAGTTCAGATTTCGGCCTTATCCATTTTCTTTCAAAAGGAATTGGCCTCTCTGCCTGAAGTACAAACTTTTGTGAAGGGAGTACTGCATATTCAGCCTCCTTTTGTGCCTCCGGTGGCACCTTGGGACCTTAACGTGGTGGTAAGTTTTCTTAAGTCACATTGGTTTGAACCACTTCAAACAGTGGAGTTGAAATATCTCACTTGGAAGGTGGTCATGTTGTTAGCCTTGGCTTCGGCGAGGCGAGTTTCGGAATTGGCAGCTTTATCACATAAAAGCCCCTATCTGGTTTTCCATATGGATAGAGCGGAATTGCGGACCTTCCTCAATTCCTACCTAAGATGGTCTTATCCTTTCATATGAACCAACCTATTGTCGTGCCTGTGGCTACACGGGACTTGGAGGATTCCGGGTCCCTTGATGTGGTCAGGGCTTTGAAGATTTACGTGGCCAGAACGGCTAGGATCAGAAAAACGGAAGCACTGTTTGTCCTATATGCAGCCAACAAGGTTGGCGGCCCTGCTTCAAAGCAGACTATTGCTCGCTGGATCTGTAACACGATTCAGCAGGCTCATTCTGCGGCTGGGTTGCCGTTACCAAAATCGGTTAAGGCCCATTCCACTAGGAAGGTGGGCTCGTCTTGGGCGGCTGCCCGAGGGGTCTCGGCACTACAGCTGTGCCGAGCTGCTACTTGGTCGGGGTCAAACACCTTTGCAAAGTTCTATAAGTTTGATACCCTGGCTGAGGAGGACCTCCTGTTTGCTCGTTCGGTGCTGCAGAGTCATCCGCACTCTCCCGCCCGTTTGGGAGCTTTGGTATAATCCCCATGGTCCTTACGGAGTCCCAGCATCCTCTAGGACGTTAGAGAAAATAAGATTTTAAACCTTCCGGTAAATCTTTTTCTCGTAGTCCGTAGAGGATCTTTTTCTCGTAGTCCGTAGTGCGGACTATTTCTGCAAGACTTGTATATAGTTGTTGCTTTCATAAGGGTTCTGTTATTGTTTCGTCGGTTATGGACCGATGATATGTTGTTGTTCATACTGTTAACTAGATTGTATATCACAGGTTATAAGGTGTGATTGGTGTGGCTGGTATGAATCTTGCCCTTAGATTAACTAAAATCCTTTCCTCGTACTGTCTGTCTCCTCTGGGCACAGTTTCTCTAACTGAGGTCTGGAGGAGGGGCATAGAGGGAGAAGCCAGTGCACACTCAGATCCAAAGTCTTTCTTAAAGTGCCCATGTCTCCTTCGGAGCCCGTCTATCCCCATGGTCCTTACGGAGTCCCAGCATCCTCTACGGACTACGAGAAAAAGATTTACCGGTAGGTTTAAAATCTTATTATCTATCTCTATATATATATATATATATATATATATATATCTATATCTACTCCACGACACCCATAGTGCATACCCTGCAACTGTACCTTTTTGGCAGGTACAGTACCTTTTTTTTATGGTCTGTATCGATTTTTGGCTGTTCAAACTTCCATTGAAAGTATAGGAAAAGGGATGTGGTCACGCCCCCTTTCCTAATTTGTACCGATTCTTATGTTTAAAATGTTGGAGGGTATGATAGTGTGGAAATAGAATCTGTGGCGATTACACCTCACCACCGAGCCTGCAAAGGGCTTTGCTGCACTCGCCCCTCCCCCGCCAGCATTTAGTAAACCGATACCAACCCAGTATTATATATATATATATATATATATATATATATATATATATACACACACATATATCTACTCCTAAGTCCTTACCCCTTTTACACCACCATAAATGGATTCAGTATGATATACCAGCAGCTGGGATGCCGGGCATCAGTATACCGACAGCGGCATCCAGGCCACCAGTATGCCGGCAGCGGGGCGAGCGATAGAAAGCCCCCTGTGGGCTCGCCACAGGTTATATTCTCTCTCTATGAGTGTCGTGGAATCCCACAGAGAGAGAATAGCCTGTGTTGCCAGTATTCCGGCGTCAGTGTTTCACCGTTTGTCGGATTCCGGCATCTGTAATGTGATCGCCGGGATCCCAACTGGCGGTATGTTAACCGCTTCACCCATAAATATCCCGGTTATTGCTTGTGAAGGATATAGTGCAGTGTAAAAGCACCCTGGTGAAATTACCCGGGTCAAGCCAGCGTATCAACTCAAGTTCAACCCTGCTCATGGTGCAGTGTAATTGGGTAAGCCGAGTCGATGTGACTTGGGCAGAGGCATAACTAGGGCGGGGCGAGCAGGGTGCATGCCCTGGGTGCTGTGGCAGACCCAGCAGAGGGGAGCGCCGCTGGCCAGGGCATCGTACCCGCACTGTGCCCGCCACCATTGTGCCGCAGCCTCTCGCCTGTTACAACTGTGACACAGAGCGAGGTGCTTTGTGCTCGGTGGCATTAGTGCAGTAGCAGCTCACAGCCTTCCATGCTGCCAGGCCTCACCGTCCTCGCCAATTCCTGACTAAAGGTGGTGATGATGGTGGGGGGAAAACGACAAGACACAGAGGCAGAGCATGAAGGGGGGGGCACAGAGAGGCAAAGAATGATGGGGGAGGGGGGAGACAGAGAGGCTTAGAAAAAGGGTGGGGGGGAAACGGGTAAATGTACTAATGTTCTTTTTTATGCATATGGACCTGCTTCACCTCCGGACCATTATCATGCATGAGCCAGCCGATGTGGGAGAGTGTTAAATCATCTTGCCTGGGATGTGCGCTCTCTCACTATCGGTAGTCGATAGACTGTTGTCCCCATCGCGCATGTGCTGTGACTACCCCTCCCGGCAGCCCCTGTGCCATAGTGACTTACGCATGCGTTCTTTTGTGTTTCCCTTCCCAGCTGGCACCAATGCACATGCGTGAGATCTGGCAAACCTCACTAGACTTCACATGCAGCTCGGAGCCCGGTGCATACAGCAGCCTCTATTGTGGCTTTGAATGGACAACAACACCTGCAGCTGTCGAAATACATGAAATATATAAAGATGTAGCTCATTGTGCTACATCCAGCCGGGGCGGGCACTCCCAGCTGCTTCTTCTGCTGCCACATTCACTGTGAATGGGGCATGTGCCCTTCTAAGATGCGCGTGTGTCTTAGATCTGCACCTGGTTACGGCAAATGAGGCGCACACTGTCGAAGTCAAACATATTACATAAAAAGAACATACAAACTACACACATATGAGTCGCTATACTTGCAAATACGCACAGCGAGCACAGCAATATATGGTAACACACGCATTTACACGGACATGCCACAGAGATGGATTCGACACTTATTTCATGCAGTACATAATTATAATAATATCAAGCGCCAGACATCATGATGATTTAAAATTATATAATGAAGTAATGTCATGTATGTGTATTATTTGAACAAAACCAGATACACCTGTCATATTTGGTATTAAAGCAAGCAGATTAATGTGTAGATTCATTTGATACTTGTTATTAAGTTGTAGGACATTGCAACAAATAATTATGATTAAATGTATAAAAGCTAAAATCACTTTTATTAGAACAATAGATATTCCAAACAGGTAGTGGACAGGAAGCTCAGGCCAGCCCTTTGGATGTCTTCAAGGCTGAACCTGATTAGCATATACAAAGAGACTAGTGACTCATCATGAATGAGTAAGTCCCCTCCCCCAAAAACTAGATAACACATTGCTGATCACACAGGAGGTCAGTTGTTGTTTTGGACTAGACGATGATGGAGTTATTGCCAGATCAGTTCCTGTATTTATTTGCTAAGAGAGAGAGAGATATTAAGAGGAGGATGCATAGAAAGATATGGTAATTGTAACTGTAACTGTATGTAACTGTTAGGGAGGCCAATCCCAGGCCGTTTTTTCAATCCCGGGATTCAAGATTGAAAAACGGTCAGAGAAAGTTGTAGGGAGCAGCGCTGGAGGGAGGGTGTAGGTAGCGGTGCAGTAGGTAGGGAGGGTGTAGGTAGCGGTGCGGGAGGTAGGGAGGGTGTAGGCAGCGGTGCGGGAGGAAGTAAGAGTGTAGGTAGCGGTGCAGGACTCAGGAGGGAGGGTGTAGGTCGCGGCAGGGAGGGTTGGTAGCGGCGCGGGAGGGAGAAAGGCTGTATAGGGAGCACTGACTGCACGGAGGGAGAGAGGGTGGGTGTAAGTAATAGTACTTACTATTAGACGGGCGGCAACCATTAACACACTGAACGCGGCGGCATTTCAAATGAAGCGCCGGCTGACAGCCAACCAGAGCTGGCGGACCGGCAGCCAATCAGGGAAGCGGCCGCAGCAGTCGCTCCTGATTGGCTGCCGCTGCAGCTTCCCTGATTGGCTGCCGGTCCGCCAGCTCTGATTGGCTGGCGGCCGGCGCTACAATTGAAATGCCGCCGCGTTCAACTTGTTCATGGCTGCCGCCCGCCTAATATTAGTAAGTACTATTACTTACACAACCACCCTCCCGCCACCGCGCATGCGCAGTATAATCCCGGGATTCAAATCCCGGCATTTTTGGGCCCAAATCCCGGGATCCCGCCGATCCCGATCCCGGGATTGGCCTCCCTAGTAACTGTAACTGTATGTATTAACTGCTTACTGTATGAGTTGTAACTATAGGTATACTGTACATTGTAATATATTGAATCCATATCCTTTTTAATAACAAATATATACATCAATGAGCTTTGGAACTCAGATAATGTGTGGGTGTATTGTTTTCTCTTATGGGATGCAGTGTTTTGCGATGTACAGCACACTTTTATCGTATATGATAATAAGATGCGCCTGGCGTCTGCAGTATATATTAGAGCGGGCATTTTAAATATTTGTGAGAAAGCAATTTGGCATTCACAACACATAGTTTACTTTCTATTTGTGTGTGGGGGGGGGGTTACCATTTTTCATCTTGCCTTGGGTGCCGAAGACCCTAGTTATACCTCTGGTTCTGGGACCCATTTACTGCATAGAGAAGGGGCGGTACTTGGAGATCATCTGATCTCAACCGGGAAGGACCCATGCACAAATCCTGGGTGTGACTCTGCATTTTATTATAAAAGTGGTGCTTACTCTAAACTAAACAAGTCTATGGGGGTCATTTTGAGATGATCGTAGCTGTGCTAAATTTAGCACAGCTACGATCATTCACACTGACATATGGGGGGATGCCCAGCACAGGGCTATCCCGCCCCGCATGACAGTGCCGCCCCCCCGCAGAAGTGCAAAGGCTTCGCACAGCGGCGATGCCTATGCACTTCAAGAGTAGCTCCCAACCAGTGCAGCTTTAGCATGCTGGCCGGGAGCTACTCATCGCTCCCCGGCTCGCAGCAGCTAAGTGTGACGTCAAATGCCAAACGCCGCCGTTCCGCCCCGCCCAGCGACCGCCTCTGCCTGTCAATCAGACAGAGGCGATCGTAGCGGCCTAATGGTCTCTAGTTCCATGAAATTCTCAGCATTTTAATGCTGTGGCAAGAGAATTTAAACAGACGGCTTGCAGTTTCTGGAACTACAATAGTGTTCTGTGATGTCTGTTCAATGGGGGTCATTCCGACCCGATCGCTCGCTGCAGTTAATCATGTCGGAACTTCACATGCGACGGCGCCGCCAGCCATCATTGCCAAGCGATCGCCAATGAGGCAGAGGCAGTCACTGGGCAGGAGGGGGATGGTCGGCGGCATTAGGTCGCCATTAAGGGGGCGCGGTCCGGTCAACGCAGGCGTGGTTGGACTGTTAGGGGGGGGCGTGGCGGCTACTTGACGTCACACGCAGCCGCTGCGACCCGGGGCAGCGAGGAGGTTCTCCCGGTTAGCCGCAGGAGCTGCGCTGGCCGGCAGTAACTCCTGAGATGCAAAAGCATCGCCGCTGTGCAATGCTTTTGCATTTATGCGGGATGGGGGGGTGGCGGCACTGACACGCGGGGTGTACTGCCCCCCCCCCCCTGCATGTCTGAGTGCCTGACCGTAGCTGTGCTAAATTTAGCACAGCTACGCTCAACTCGGAATGACCCCCAATGATCCTGGTTCAATGTTGTGTGTGCTTGTGTGCTTTCCATTTTGAAATATCTTGCGATGGCCTAATTTGATATTTTGGAAATAGCTTACATAGATGCACCTTTGCATTTATTCATTGGGTTAATCCTGTAAAATGTAACAACTGATAAAGGGACCTGAAAGGTGTTCTGCAATGTAACACTTTGTGTCTAATTTGTGTCTGCGTATGTTGCCCTCAATCTATTTGAAGCATTTTTAAATGCTGCAATGGGCACTCAGGGTGCTAGGCCTACCTAGGTTAGGTGCTTTACTTAAAATGTCTTACTAAGTTAATTTACAATGCACAAATTAACTACATAATTAATAACTTACTTTATTTCTGGTTTAGGTCTTTTCTGGACTTCACTTTTGGGCATTGATTTGTTATCAGAACATCCGCAGGAGGCGCAATCTTACTCCATTAGAAGGAGCCAGAAAAAAATGACGCTTCACAGAGAATAACTCCTCCCTCCTGCTGCCCCTCCCCCAACTGAAGTCAATGAACAAGTGCAGGTCTATAGAATGCTGTAAAGTAATGGTGACATCATCGTTCCACGATGTCACAATTAGCAGCTGCATTCTCTAAGGCTGCAGCTCCTGGTTGGAATCAGTTGGGGTGAGAGGCAGCAGGAGGAGGGATTTATTCTTTATGAAGTATCATTTTTTTTTTTACTGGCTTCAAATCTAGCAGATTTGCAACTCCTGCTTCTGGTCTCCATACGAAACAATACCCACCAATGAGGGCCCGAAAGGCCACACTCCAGAAATCCAGTAAGTCATTAATTAAGTAATTCATTTCTGAGTAAGTAATGAAGCTATTTTGTTTGTAAATAAAAGGAAGCCATGAAACCCAGGTAGACGTCACATCCAGAGTATATGTATATGTATGTAGTACCGTACATGTAGTACCATTGTAGCGTTTAAAAATGCTTTGACTAGAAGGAGTGAAATACATGCAGTCATGAACTAGACACAAAATGCTACATTGCAGAGCAGCTTTTAGATCAATTTATCAATTGTTACATTTTAAAAGATAATAATATTCCGGAATGCAAAGGTGCACCAAAGTAATCTGTTTGTAAATTTACAAATTTAGGTGGTGCAAGACATTGTAAAATGGGCATGCAAGCACACTTAAAGATGAAAAGCAGCAATTGTCTATTTTTGGATGACAGAATAGGAAAGGTGCACCGCTCCTGGAAGTACTGCAATCCATTTAATATATAGTCCGCAGATAGGCAGGGCCGGATCCAGGGAGGGGCGAATGGGGCGAACGCCCCCCCTAACTGTCATAGCCACGCCCACTTACATGAGGTGGGGGCTGCTGCCAGATGATGGTGTGTGGCTGCACTAACATCCCTCCCCATCCTCCGTGTCCCTGGGGCCTCTAGCCCCATCTGCCATCATCACATGCTGTCACCCCCACCTTGGGCAGTGTGTGCCGCCCATATGTGTGTTAGTAGTTACATGCGCTCGGTTGTGTGTGCTACATAAGAAGCTCATGTGCAGCCTGGCAATGCTTTATATGCTCTTTACAGCATTAATGGACAGTTGGTATGGGAAGTGGGAGAAGTAATGTGTAGGGGAGGAGTCAGGAATAAATAAGCCGCCCCCCCCTAAAAGTCTAGATCCGTCCCTGCAGATAGGTGGCGTATCAGATATTAAACCTATAAGAACAGATACCACACTTGTTCTTAGCCAAATGCATCAGCGTCCTACCTGCCTGCTTGCCAGTCCCTCCTGATGCCCCATCTACATTTTGCATACCTACTCCAATCTACCTAGGTGACTAGCAGGCACACTCCTGTGTTTGTCACTTACTAGCTGGAGGCACAATTTGTGTGTGCTCCGCCTATGGCACACACCAATAAGCCGGCTGACAGGCATCCTTCCTGGCTCCGTTACTTTTGTCTGCACAATGCGGTCCATCAGACAGTGTGAAATCCTTCAACGGAATGTTCTCTAGTTCCAAAAAATTCTCAGCATTTGAATGCTTTGGCAAGAGAATTTAAATAGACGGCTTGCAGTTTCTGGAACTACAATAGTGTTCTGGAATGTCTGTTCTATGATCCTGGTTCTATGTTGTGTGTGCTTGTGTGCGTTCCATTTTGAAATGTCTTGCAATTGCCTAAATTTGATATTTTGGAAATAGCTTACATAGATGTACCTTTGCATTCACTCATTGGGTTAATCTTTTAAAATGTAACAACTGATAAAGGGACCTGAAAGGTGTTCTGCAATGTAACATTTTGTGTCTAGTTTGTATCTGCAAATGTTGCCCTCAAGCTACTTAAAGCATTTTGAAATGCTGCAATGGGCACTCTGGGTTCTAGGCCTACCTAGGTTAGGTACTTTACTTAAAATGTCTTACTAAGTTAATTTCCTATGCACAAATGAACTGCTTAATTGATGACTTACTTTATTTCTGGTTTAGGTCTTTTCCAGCCTTCACTATTGGGCATTGTTTTGTTATCAGAACAGCCGCAGGAGGCGCAATCTTACTCCATTAGAAGGAGCCAGAAAAAAATGACGCGTCACAGAGGATAACTCCTCCCTCCTGTAGCCCCTCCCCCCAAGAGCAAGTCTATAGAATGCTGCCAAGTAATGGTGACATCATCGTTCCATGATGTCACAATTAGCAACTGCTTTCTCTAAGGCTGCAGCTCCTGGTTGGAATCAGTTGGGGGGAGGGGCAGCAGGAGGAGGAAGTTATTCTTTGTGAAGCATCTTTTTTTTTTTTTTTGCTGGCTCCTAATCTAGAAGATTTGCAACTCCTGCTTCTGGTCTCCATACAAAACAATACCCACCAATGAGGTCCCGAAAGGCCAACCTTCAGAAGTCCAGTAAGTCATTAATTAAGAAATTCATTTCTGAGTAAATAATAAAGCTAGTTTGTTCGTAAATAAAAGGAAGCCATGAAACCCAGGTAGACGTCACATCCAGAGTATATGTATATGTATGTAGTACCATACATGTAGTACCATTGTAGCGTTTAAAAATGCTTTGACTAGGAGTTAAATACATGCAGTCATGAACTAGACACAACATGCTACATTGCAGAGCAGCTTTTAGATTAATTTATCAATTGTTACATTTTAAAAGATAATAATATTCCCGAATGCAAAGGTGCACCAAAGTAATCTGTTTGTAAATTGATAAATTTAGGTGGTGCAAGACATTGCAAAATGGGCATGCAAGCACACTTAAAGATCAAAAGCAGCAATTGTCTATTTTTGGATGACAGAATAGGAAAGGTGCACCGCTCCTGGAAGTACTGCATTACTTGGTCAAAACGTGGAGTGGACAGAGCAAGCTCTTTTCCCTTCTCCCTGTTCTAAACATCCATTTAATATATGGTCCGCAGATAGGTGGCATATCAGATATTAAACTTATAAGAACAGACACCACACTTGATCTTAGCCAAATGCATCAGTGTCCTACCTGCCTGCTTGCCAGTCCCTCCTGATGCCCCATCTACATTTTGCATACCTACTCCAATTTACCTAGGTGACTAGCAGGCACACTCCTGTGTTTGTCACTTACTAGCTGGAGGCACAATTTGTGTGTGCTCCGCCTATGGCACACACCAATAAGCCGGCTGACAGGCATCCTTCCTGGCTCCGTTACTTTTGTCTGCACAATGCCGTCCATCAGACAGTGTGAAATCCTTCAACGGAATGTTCTCTAGTTCCACAAAATTCTCAGCATTTGAATGCTTTGGCAAGAGGATTTAAACAGACGGCTTGCAGTTTCTGGAACTACAATAGTGTTCTGGAATGTCTGTTCTATGATCCTGGTTCTATGTTGTGTGTGATTGTGTGCTTTCCATTTTGAAATTTCTTGCGATTGCCTACATTTGATATTTTGGAAATAGCTTACATAGATGCACCTTTGCATTCACTCATTGGGTAAATCTTTTAAAATGTAACAACTGATAAAGGGACCTGAAAGGCGTTCTGTAATGTAACATTTTGTGTCTAGTTTGTATCTACAAATGTTGCCCTCAAGCTATTTAAAGCATTTTGAAATGCTGCAATGGGCACTCTGGGTTCTAGGCCTACCTAGGTTAGGTGCTTTACTTAAAATGTCTTACTAAGTTAATTTCCTATGCACAAATTAACTGCTTAATTGATGACTTACTTTATTTCTGGTTTAGGTCTTTTCCAGCCTTCACTATTGGGCATTGTTTTGTTATCAGAACAGCCGCAGGAGGCGCAATCTTACTCCATTAGAAGGAGCCAGAAAAAAATGACGCTTCACAGAGAATAACTCCTCCCTCCTGTAGCCCCTCCCCCCAAGAGCAAGTCTATAGAATGCTGCCAAGTAATGGTGACATCATCGTTCCATGATGTCACAATTAGCAGTCTATGGGGGTCATTTTGAGATGATCGTAGCTGTGCTAAATTTAGCACAGCTACGATCATTCACACTGACATATGGGGGGATGCCCAGCACAGGGCTATCCCGCCCCGCATGACAGTGCCGCCCCCCCGCAGAAGTGCAAAGGCTTCGCACAGCGGCGATGCCTATGCACTTCAAGAGTAGCTCCCAACCAGTGCAGCTTTAGCATGCTGGCCGGGAGCTACTCATCGCTCCCCGGCTCGCAGCAGCTAAGTGTGACGTCAAATGCCAAACGCCGCCGTTCCGCCCCGCCCAGCGACCGCCTCTGCCTGTCAATCAGACAGAGGCGATCGTAGCGGCCTAATGGTCTCTAGTTCCATGAAATTCTCAGCAATTTAATGCTGTGGCAAGAGAATTTAAACAGACGGCTTGCAGTTTCTGGAACTACAATAGTGTTCTGTGATGTCTGTTCAATGGGGGTCATTCCGACCCGATCGCTCGCTGCAGTTAATCATGTCGGAACTTCACATGCGACGGCGCCGCCAGCCATCATTGCCAAGCGATCGCCAATGAGGCAGAGGCAGTCACTGGGCAGGAGGGGGATGGTCGGCGGCATTAGGTCGCCATTAAGGGGGCGCGGTCCGGTCAACGCAGGCGTGGTTGGACTGTTAGGGGGGGGCGTGGCGGCTACTTGACGTCACACGCAGCCGCTGCGACCCGGGGCAGCGAGGAGGTTCTCCCGGTTAGCCGCAGGAGCTGCGCTGGCCGGCAGTAACTCCTGAGATGCAAAAGCATCGCCGCTGTGCAATGCTTTTGCATTTATGCGGGATGGCGGGGTGGCGGCACTGACACGCGGGGTGTACTGCCCCCCCCCCTGCATGTCTGAGTGCCTGACCGTAGCTGTGCTAAATTTAGCACAGCTACGCTCAACTCGGAATGACCCCCAATGATCCTGGTTCAATGTTGTGTGTGCTTGTGTGCTTTCCATTTTGAAATATCTTGCGATGGCCTAATTTGATATTTTGGAAATAGCTTACATAGATGCACCTTTGCATTTATTCATTGGGTTAATCCTGTAAAATGTAACAACTGATAAAGGGACCTGAAAGGTGTTCTGCAATGTAACACTTTGTGTCTAATTTGTGTCTGCGTATGTTGCCCTCAATCTATTTGAAGCATTTTTAAATGCTGCAATGGGCACTCAGGGTGCTAGGCCTACCTAGGTTAGGTGCTTTACTTAAAATGTCTTACTAAGTTAATTTACAATGCACAAATGAACTACATAATTAATAACTTACTTTATTTCTGGTTTAGGTCTTTTCTGGACTTCACTTTTGGGCATTGATTTGTTATCAGAACATCCGCAGGAGGCGCAATCTTACTCCATTAGAAGGAGCCAGAAAAAAATGACGCTTCACAGAGAATAACTCCTCCCTCCTGCTGCCCCTCCCCCAACTGAAGTCAATGAACAAGTGCAGGTCTATAGAATGCTGTAAAGTAATGGTGACATCATCGTTCCACGATGTCACAATTAGCAGCTGCATTCTCTAAGGCTGCAGCTCCTGGTTGGAATCAGTTGGGGTGAGAGGCAGCAGGAGGAGGGATTTATTCTTTATGAAGTATCATTTTTTTTTTTACTGGCTTCAAATCTAGCAGATTTGCAACTCCTGCTTCTGTCCTCCATACGAAACAATACCCACCAATGAGGGCCCGAAAGGCCACACTCCAGAAATCCAGTAAGTCATTAATTAAGTAATTCATTTCTGAGTAAGTAATGAAGCTATTTTGTTTGTAAATAAAAGGAAGCCATGAAACCCAGGTAGACGTCACATCCAGAGTATATGTATATGTATGTAGTACCGTACATGTAGTACCATTGTAGCGTTTAAAAATGCTTTGACTAGAAGGAGTGAAATACATGCAGTCATGAACTAGACACAAAATGCTACATTGCAGAGCAGCTTTTAGATCAATTTATCAATTGTTACATTTTAAAAGATAATAATATTCCGGAATGCAAAGGTGCACCAAAGTAATCTGTTTGTAAATTGACAAATTTAGGTGGTGCAAGACATTGTAAAATGGGCATGCAAGCACACTTAAAGATGAAAAGCAGCAATTGTCTATTTTTGGATGACAGAATAGGAAAGGTGCACCGCTCCTGGAAGTACTGCAATCCATTTAATATATAGTCCGCAGATAGGCAGGGCCGGATCCAGGGAGGGGCGAATGGGGCGAACGCCCCCCCTAACTGTCATAGCCACGCCCACTTACATGAGGTGGGGGCTGCTGCCAGATGATGGTGTGTGGCTGCACTAACATCCCTCCCCATCCTCCGTGTCCCTGGGGCCTCTAGCCCCATCTGCCATCATCACATGCTGTCACCCCCACCTTGGGCAGTGTGTGCCGCCCATATGTGTGTTAGTAGTTACATGCGCTCGGTTGTGTGTGCTACATAAGAAGCTCATGTGCAGCCTGGCAATGCTTTATATGCTCTTTACAGCATTAATGGACAGTTGGTATGGGAAGTGGGAGAAGTAATGTGTAGGGGAGGAGTCAGGAATAAATAAGCCGCCCCCCCTAAAAGTCTAGATCCGTCCCTGCAGATAGGTGGCGTATCAGATATTAAACTTATAAGAACAGATACCACACTTGTTCTTAGCCAAATGCATCAGCGTCCTACCTGCCTGCTTGCCAGTCCCTCCTGATGCCCCATCTACATTTTGCATACCTACTCCAATCTACCTAGGTGACTAGCAGGCACACTCCTGTGTTTGTCACTTACTAGCTGGAGGCACAATTTGTGTGTGCTCCGCCTATGGCACACACCAATAAGCCGGCTGACAGGCATCCTTCCTGGCTCCGTTACTTTTGTCTGCACAATGCGGTCCATCAGACAGTGTGAAATCCTTCAACGGAATGTTCTCTAGTTCCAAAAAATTCTCAGCATTTGAATGCTTTGGCAAGAGAATTTAAATAGACGGCTTGCAGTTTCTGGAACTACAATAGTGTTCTGGAATGTCTGTTCTATGATCCTGGTTCTATGTTGTGTGTGCTTGTGTGCGTTCCATTTTGAAATGTCTTGCAATTGCCTAAATTTGATATTTTGGAAATAGCTTACATAGATGTACCTTTGCATTCACTCATTGGGTTAATCTTTTAAAATGTAACAACTGATAAAGGGACCTGAAAGGTGTTCTGCAATGTAACATTTTGTGTCTAGTTTGTATCTGCAAATGTTGCCCTCAAGCTACTTAAAGCATTTTGAAATGCTGCAATGGGCACTCAGGGTGCTAGGTCTACCTAGGTTAGGTACTTTACTTAAAATGTCTTACTAAGTTAATTTCCTATGCACAAATGAACTGCTTAATTGATGACTTACTTTATTTCTGGTTTAGGTCTTTTCCAGCCTTCACTATTGGGCATTGTTTTGTTATCAGAACAGCCGCAGGAGGCGCAATCTTACTCCATTAGAAGGAGCCAGAAAAAAATGACGCTTCACAGAGGATAACTCCTCCCTCCTGTAGCCCCTCCCCCCAAGAGCAAGTCTATAGAATGCTGCCAAGTAATGGTGACATCATCGTTCCATGATGTCACAATTAGCAACTGCATTCTCTAAGGCTGCAGCTCCTGGTTGGAATCAGTTGGGGGGAGGGGCAGCAGGAGGAGGAAGTTATTCTTTGTGAAGCATCTTTTTTTTTTTTTTTTGCTGGCTCCTAATCTAGAAGATTTGCAACTCCTGCTTCTGGTCTCCATACAAAACAATACCCACCAATGAGGTCCCGAAAGGCCAACCTTCAGAAGTCCAGTAAGTCATTAATTAAGAAATTCATTTCTGAGTAAATAATAAAGCTAGTTTGTTCGTAAATAAAAGGAAGCCATGAAACCCAGGTAGACGTCACATCCAGAGTATATGTATATGTATGTAGTACCATACATGTAGTACCATTGTAGCGTTTAAAAATGCTTTGACTAGGAGTTAAATACATGCAGTCATGAACTAGACACAACATGCTACATTGCAGAGCAGCTTTTAGATTAATTTATCAATTGTTACATTTTAAAAGATAATAATATTCCCGAATGCAAAGGTGCACCAAAGTAATCTGTTTGTAAATTGATAAATTTAGGTGGTGCAAGACATTGCAAAATGGGCATGCAAGCACACTTAAAGATCAAAAGCAGCAATTGTCTATTTTTGGATGACAGAATAGGAAAGGTGCACCGCTCCTGGAAGTACTGCATTACTTGGTCAAAACGTGGAGTGGACAGAGCAAGCTCTTTTCCCTTCTCCCTGTTCTAAACATCCATTTAATATATGGTCCGCAGATAGGTGGCATATCAGATATTAAACTTATAAGAACAGACACCACACTTGATCTTAGCCAAATGCATCAGCGTCCTACCTGCCTGCTTGCCAGTCCCTCCTGATGCCCCATCTACATTTTGCATACCTACTCCAATTTACCTAGGTGACTAGCAGGCACACTCCTGTGTTTGTCACTTACTAGCTGGAGGCACAATTTGTGTGTGCTCCGCCTATGGCACACACCAATAAGCCGGCTGACAGGCATCCTTCCTGGCTCCGTTACTTTTGTCTGCACAATGCCGTCCATCAGACAGTGTGAAATCCTTCAACGGAATGTTCTCTAGTTCCACAAAATTCTCAGCATTTGAATGCTTTGGCAAGAGGATTTAAACAGACGGCTTGCAGTTTCTGGAACTACAATAGTGTTCTGGAATGTCTGTTCTATGATCCTGGTTCTATGTTGTGTGTGATTGTGTGCTTTCCATTTTGAAATTTCTTGCGATTGCCTACATTTGATATTTTGGAAATAGCTTACATAGATGCACCTTTGCATTCACTCATTGGGTAAATCTTTTAAAATGTAACAACTGATAAAGGGACCTGAAAGGCGTTCTGTAATGTAACATTTTGTGTCTAGTTTGTATCTACAAATGTTGCCCTCAAGCTATTTAAAGCATTTTGAAATGCTGCAATGGGCACTCTGGGTTCTAGGCCTACCTAGGTTAGGTGCTTTACTTAAAATGTCTTACTAAGTTAATTTCCTATGCACAAATTAACTGCTTAATTGATGACTTACTTTATTTCTGGTTTAGGTCTTTTCCAGCCTTCACTATTGGGCATTGTTTTGTTATCAGAACAGCCGCAGGAGGCGCAATCTTACTCCATTAGAAGGAGCCAGAAAAAAATGACGCTTCACAGAGAATAACTCCTCCCTCCTGTAGCCCCTCCCCCCAAGAGCAAGTCTATAGAATGCTGCCAAGTAATGGTGACATCATCGTTCCATGATGTCACAATTAGCAGCTGCATTCTCTAAGGCTGCAGCTCCTGGTTGGAATCAGCTGGGGGGAGGGGCAGCAAGAAGAGGAAGTTATTCTTTGTGAAGCATCTTTTTTTTTTTTTTTTTTTTTGCTGGCTCCTAATCTAGAAGATTTGCAACTCCTGCTTCTGGTCTCCATACAAAACAATACCCACCAATGAGGTCCCGAAAGACCAACCTTCAGAAGTCCAGTACGTCATTAATTAAGTAATTCATTTCTGAGTAAGTTAGGAAGCTAGTTTATTCGATAATAAAAGGAAGCCATGAAACCCAGGTAGACGTCACATCCAGAGTATATGTATATGTATGTAGTACCATACATGTAGTACCATTGTAGCGTTTAAAAATGCTTTGACTAGGAGTTAAATACATGCAATCATGAACTAGACACAACATGCTACATTGCAGAGCAGCTTTTAGATTAATTTATCAATTGTTACATTTTAAAAGATAATAATATTCCCGAATGCAAAGGTGCACCAAAGTAATCTGTTTGTAAATTGATAAATTTAGGTGGTGCAAGACATTGCAAAATGGGCATGCAAGCACACTTAAAGATGAAAAGCAGCAATTGTCTATTTTTGGATGACAGAATAGGAAAGGTGCACCGCTCCTGGAAGTACTGCATTACTTGGTCAAAACGTGGAGTGGACAGAGCAAGCGCTTTTCCCTTCTCCCTGTTCTAAACATCCATTTAATATATGGTCCGCAGATAGGTGGCGTATCAGATATTAAACTTATAAGAACAGACACCACACTTGATTTTAGCCAAATGCATCAGCGTCCTACCTGCCTGCTTGCCAGTCCCTCCTGATGCCCCATCTACATTTTGCATACCTACTCCAATTTACCTAGGTGACTAGCAGGCACACTCCTGTGTTTGTCACTTACTAGCTGGAGGCACAATTTGTGTGTGCTCCGCCTATGGCACACACCAATAAGCCGGCTGACAGGCATCCTTCCTGGCTCCGTTACTTTTGTCTGCACAATGCGGTCCATCAGACAGTGTGAAATCCTTCAACGGAATGTTCTCTAGTTCCACAAAATTCTCAGCATTTGAATGCTTTGGCAAGAGGATTTAAACAGATGGCTTGCAGTTTCTGGAACTACAATAGTGTTCTGGAATGTCTGTTCTATGATCCTGGTTCTATGTTGTGTGTGCTTGTGTGCGTTCCATTTTGAAATGTCTTGCAATTGCCTAAATTTGATATTTTGGAAATAGCTTACATAGATGTACCTTTGCATTCACTCATTGGGTAAATCTTTTAAAATGTAACAACTGATAAAGGGACCTGAAAGGAGTTCTGTAATGTAACATTTTGTGTCCAGTTTGTATCTACAAATGTTGCCCTCAAGCTATTTAAAGCATTATTAAATGCTGCAATGGGCACTCAGGGTTCTAGGCCTACCTAGGTTAGGTGCTTTACTTAAAATGTCTTACTAAGTTAATTTCCTATGTACAAATTAACTGCTTAATTGATGACTTACTTTATTTCTGGTTTAGGTCTTTTCCAGCCTTCACTATTGGGCATTGTTTTGCTATCAGAACAGCCGCAGGAGGCGCAATCTTACTCCATTAGAAGGAGCCAGAAAAAAATGACGCTTCACAGAGAATAACTCCTCCCTCCTGTAGCCCCTCCCCCCTACTGAAGTCAATGAACAAGAGCAAGTCTATAGAATGCTGCCAAGTAATGGTGACATCATCGTTCCATGATGTCACAATTAGCAGCTGTATTCTCTAAGGCTGCAGCTCCTGGTTGGAATCAGCTGGGGGGAGGGGCAGCAGGAGGAGGGAGTTATTCTTTGTGAAGCATCATTTTTATTTTATTTTTTTGCTGGCTCCTAATCTAGAAGATTTGCAACTCCTGCTTCTGGTCTCCATACAAAACAATACCCACCAATGAGGTCCCGAAAGGCCAACCTTCAGAAGTCCAGTAAGTCATTAATTAAGTAATTAATTTCTGAGTAAATAATGAAGCTAGTTTGTTCGTAAATAAAAGGAAGCCATGAAACCCAGGTAGACGTCACATCCAGAGTATATGTATATGTATGTAGTAGCATACATGTAGTACCATTGTAGCGTTTAAAAATGCTTTGACTAGAAGGAGTGAAATACATGCGGTCATGAACTTGACACAACATGCTACATTGCAGAGCAGCTTTTAGATAAATTTATCAATTGTTACATTTTAAAAGATAATAATAATCCCGAATGCAAAGGTGCACCAAAGTAATCTGTTTGTAAATTGATAAATTTAGGTGGTGCAAGACATTGCAAAATGGGCATGCAAGCACACTTAAAGATGAAAAGCATCAATTGTCTACTTTTGGATGACAGAATAGGAAAGGTGCACCGCTCCTGGAAGTACTGCATTACTTGGTCAACACGTGGAGTGGACAGAGCAAGCTCTTTTCCCTTCTCCCTGTTCTAAACATCCAATTAATATATGGTCCGCAGATAGGTGGCGTATCAGATATTAAACTTATAAGAACAGACACCACACTTGACCTTAGCCAAATGCATCAGCGTCCTACCTGCCTGCTTGCCAGTCCCTCCTGATGCCCCATCTACATTTTGCATACCTACTCCAACCTACCTAGGTGACTAGCAGGCACACTCCTGTGTTTGTCACTTACTAGCTGGAGGCACAATTTGTGTGTGCTCCGCCTATGGCACACACCAATAAGCCGGCTGACAGGCATCCTAACTGGCTCCGTTACTTTTGTCTGCACAATGCGGTCCACCAGACAGTGTGAAATCCTTCAACGGATTGTTCTCTAGTTCCACAAAATTCTCAGCATTTGAATGCTTTGGCAAGAGGATTTAAACAGATGGCTTGCAGTTTCTGGAACTACAATAGTGTTCTGGAATGTCTGTTCTATGATCCTGGTTCTATGTCAGGCATGTCCAAACTGCGGCCCTTCAGCTGTTGTGAAACTACATATACCAGCATGCCCTGTCACAGTTTTGCTGTCAGTGAATGCTAAAGCTGTGTCAGGGCATGCTGGGTTGTGTAGTTTCTCAACAGCTGGAGGGCCGCAGTTTGGACATGCCTGTTCTATGTTGTGTGTGCTTGTGTGCTTTCCATTTTGAAATGTCTTGCGATGGCCTAAATTTGATATTTTGGAAATAGCTTACATAGATGCACCTTTGCATTCACTCATTGGGTTAATCTTTTCAAATGTAACAACTGATAAAGGGACCTGAAAGGTGTTCGTCAATGTAACATTTTGTGTCTAGTTTGCATCTGTTTGTAAATTGACAAATTTAGGTGGTGCAAGACATTGCAAAATGGGCATGCAAGCACACTTAAAGATGAAAAGCAGCAATTGTCTATTTTTTGATGACAGAATAGGAAAGGTGCACCGCTCCTGGAAGTACTGCATTACTTGGTCAAAACGTGGAGTGGACAGAGCAAGCTCTTTTCCCTTCTCCCTGTTCTAAAAATCCATTTAATATATAGTCCGCAGATAGGTGGCGTATCAGATATTAAACTTATAAGAACAGATACCACACTTGATCTTAGCCAAATGCATCAGCGCCCTACCTGCCTGCTTGCCAGTCCCTCCTGATGCCCCATCTATATTTTGCATACCTACTCCAACCTACCTAGGTGACTAGCAGGCACACTCCTGTGTTTGTCACTTACTAGCTAGAGGCACAATTTGTGTGTGCTCCACCTATGGCACACACCAATAAGCCGGCTGACAGGCATCCTTCCTGGCTCCCTCACTTTTGTCTGCACAATGCGGTCCATCAGACAGTGTGAAATCCTTCAACGGAATGTTCTCTAGTTACACAAATTTCTCAGCATTTGAATGCTTTGGCAAGAGGATTTAAACAGACGGCTTGCAGTTTCTGGAACTACAAAAGTGTTCTGGAATGTCTGTTCTATGATCCTGGTCCTATGTTGTGTGTGCTTGTGTGCTTTCCATTTTGAAATGTCTTGCGATGGCCTAAATTTGATATTTTGGAAATAGCTTACATAGATGCACCTTTACATTCACTCATTGAGTTAATCTTTTAAAATGTAACAACTGATAAAGGGACCTGAAAGGTGTTCTGCAATGTAACATTTTGTGTCTAGTTTGTATCTGCAAATGTTGCCCTCAATCTATTTAAAGCAATTTTAAATGCTGCAATGGGCACTCAGGGTTCTAGGCCTACCTAGGTTAGGTGCTTTACTTAAAATGTCTTACTAAGTTAATTTCCTATGCACAAATTAACTGCATAATTAATGACTTACTTTATTTTTGGTTTAGGTCTTTTCCAGCCTTCACTATTGGGCATTGTTTTGTTATCAGAACAGCCGCAGGAGGCGCAATCTTACTCCATTAGAAGGAGCCAGAAAAAAATGACGCTTCACAGAGAATAACTCCTCCCTCCTGTAGCCCCTCCCCCCAAGAGCAAGTCTATAGAATGCTGCCAAGTAATGGTGACATCATCGTTCCATGATGTCACAATTAGCACCTGCATTCTCTAAGGCTGCAGCTCCTGGTTGGAATCAGATGGCGGGAGGGGCAGCAGGAGGAGGAAGTTATTCTTTGTGAAGCATCTTTTTTTTTTTGCTGGCTCCTAATCTTAAAGATTTGCAACTCCTGCTTCTGGTCTCCATACAAAACAATACCACCCAATGAGGTCCCGAAAGGCCAACCTCCAGGCGTATCAGATATTAAACTTATAAGAACATATACCACACTTGATCTTAGCCAAATGCATCAGCGTCCTACCTGCCTGCTTGCCAGTTCCTCCTGATGCCCCATCTACATTTTGCACACCTACTCCAATCTACCTAGGTGACTAGCAGGCACACTCCTGTGTTTGTCACTTACTAGCTGGAGGCACAATTTGTGTGTGTTCCGCCTATGGCACACACCAATAAGCTGACTGACAGGCATCCTTCCTGGCTCCGTTACTTTTGTCTGCACAATGCGGTCCAGCACACAGTGTGAAATCCTTCAACGGAATGTTCTCTAGTTCCACAAAATTCTCAGCATTTGAATGCTTTGGCAAGAGGATTTAAACAGACGGCTTGCAGTTTCTGGAACTACAATAGTGTTCTGCAGGGCCGGTGCAAGGTTTCTCAGCGCCCTAGGCAAAATTTCAGCCCACTTCTCCCCCCCCCCCCATCATCAGTATTTATGAAAGTGAAATCTAATAAACACGTGAGGTGTGAGGTGTGATATAGAAGCTGTGTAGTCTGATTCTGATCTTCCTGAAGCGGCACATAGCACAAAAAGAAAAACTTATGATTTATACAGTATTACATAAATGACATGTTAATATGAACCCAGTCCCAAAAACAGATAATGTATAATACAGTACCACAGACTGTTGTTTTATATTATAGATAGGCACTATCTCATTACTAATAACACAATACACACACACACACACACAGCCATAGGCGTGCACAGCACATTAGGGGGTGCACCATCGGAGGGGCGTGTCTAGTGCCACCTAATGTCATTCCTTTCCATTCCAAATGCAGCTTACCCATTTGGTGGTTTCTCACAACAGGGAACCTCTGAAGAAATGTATTCTCCCTGGGCAGACAGCGTCTTCAGTCACTATTCACTATCATGTAGGATAATACATGGTCCAGAAGATGCCTGTTTGTGTAGGAATATAACCAATGTCATCATCATCATACAACAGAGGATCAGCCAGACTCGTGTCACCTCCTGCCCTCTGCGTTTCTCAGCCACCCCATCTCCTGCCTGCGTCTCACAGCCCCATCATCATCTCCTCCCTGCGTCTCTCTGCACACCATCATCTCCTCCGAGTTGTCTCTCAGCCACACCATCATCTCGGCCACATCATCTCTACCGAGTTGTCTTTCAGCCACACCATAATCACCTCCCTATCTCTCAGCCACACCATCATATCCCGCTCTGCATCTCCCTGCCACGCCATCACCTCCCATCTGCATCGTTCACCATTCCCCTTCACTCTGTGCCTCTCAGCCTCCCACCCTTCACTGTTTCTCAGCTTGCCCCCCTACACTATCTGCCTCTTGGCTTAACACCCACACTTACTCTAGGTCTCTCAACTGCTCCCCCTTCAGTCTGTGCCTCTCACCGTTGTGTCTCTCAGTCTGCCCCCCTTTCACTCTGTGCCTCTCAGCCTCCCACCTTTGTGTGTCTCACTCCCTCTGTTTTCTAAACCCCACTTTAATCACTATCTACTATTAACTTACTGTCTGTTACTTTTCTTTCTCTTCCTGTCACTTTCATTTTGACATGTTTCTCACTCTTTTTTTTTCGTAGTAGAGTGAGGGAGCTGAGATCTAGCAGGCCTGTCTGGGAATCTTGGGCAGCATGCAATTCATCACACAGAAGAATGTGTGCTTGCACTTACTGTACGGTACTCTGGAGGGGAGGAGCTGCATGGCATGGCTGTGAGGATATGCTGTTTGCCTCAGTACAGCTCGGCCTCATACTCTGCGGAGTACATCATTTGCCCCCCTTCTGGACCACCATGGATATGCGATTGCCTCTCTCTGAGGTTTCAGGGGAAACTTACAACTACTGAAACCCCCCTGTATGCGCACTTGTCAGCGCTGAGCGCTGACGGCATTTGAAATGTGGCGCCTGAGCTCACGTTCTGGCAGCCAATCAGAAGCTGCCGCTCCTGATTGGCTGCTGGTTTGTGGGCTCCAATTGGCTCGCGGCCGGTGCCACATTTCAAATGCTGCCAGCTGTTCTGTATCTCCATGGCTGCTAAGCATAGTAAAAAGTTCCTGACTGGGTGCAGCGGTGCGGCAGGGGGAGAGGAGGACACATGAATCGACATTCTGCACTCTGATACTGCAGCAGTAGGCGCGTGTCGCGCCTATGAATACAGCATGCATTGCACATATATACACACACACATACACAGTGGCGCACCCAGGGGGGGTTTCCGAGTACCCAGAAACCCCCCTCCACTAAAAAAAAAAAAATTTTTTTTTTTTTGCTGCATGAGTATAATTAATGACTGTCTAGCGTCCTCTGCAGCCTGCTGTCTTCCTGGTGGCACTTGCAAGTGCAATAAAAGTTTACTTTATTTTAATTATAGTACATATATATCCATGTGCCTACATATATACACATGTATATACATACATTTATACATATAAACACACACACACACACACACACACACACACACACACACACACACACACACACACACACATATGATATATATATATACATGTGTATATATATGTGTACTGTATGTGTGTGTGTATATATATATATATATATATATATATATGTATGCATGTTTAATATGCTATGTATATGTGTATATGGGTTCACTACGATCTCCCGGCGGCCGGCCTCCCAGCGACCAGCATACCGGCGCCGGGAGGCCGGCCGCCAGCTTACCAACAGTGTGGCGAGCGCAAATGTGCCCCTTGCGGGGCATATGTGTGTGTAGATATATGTATATATATATATATATGTGTAGATATATATATATATATATATATATATACACACACACACAGACACACTAGTTTTACGGACCCAGCATATACTGGGTCACCTCAGTCCCCACCCCCGTGATTGGCTCCGCCCAGTTCTGGAAACCCCCCCATGCAAATCCTGCGTTTGCCACTGATACAGTATGCACATTTACAGTATATATACACACATACAGCATGCATTGCACATATACACACACATACAATATATATACACACACAAATACAGCATGCATTGCACATAGACACACACATACTGTACAGCCTACATATATACAGACACAGCTTTGCTCCTGTCCGCACTCTGTCCACTACCAGCCATGGCACAGCAGGGAGAGGCCAGCAGGGCGCAGTGTCCTGACCTCCAGGATTCAGGCTGCTGATCCACCACTGTCAAGCTACTGTACCTCTGCTCCCCATCCGGAGAAGCTGCGCCCCCCGAGCCCATCACTTCCCCACACAGCAGAAGCATGCCCTGCTCCGCCGCCGCCTCCTCCGCTCCTTGCCGTCTCCGTCCAGACAAGCAGCCCCTGAACCCGTCACTTCCGCACACATCAGCAGCAGCACGCTCGGCTCCGCCGCCGCTGCCTCCTCCACTCACCAGTGTCTCTGTCAAGAGAAAGTATACCCAGGCATCCCCCGGGCCTGTCACGCCCGCAAACGCTGCAGCATACTCGGGTCCGCCGCCACCACCGCCGCCTCCTCCGATCCCCTAGTCAAACAACAGATGCAGCTGTTTGGACAAAAAAGTTGTTTTAGCAGGATCATATCGCCCTCCAGTGGCAGGCGCCCATAGGCAGCTGCCTAAAGCTGCCTAATGGTGGCGCCGGCCCTGGTGTTCTGGAATGTCTGTTCTATGATCCTGGTTCTATGTTGTGTGTGCTTGTGTGCGTTCCATTTTGAAATGTCTTGCAATGGCCTACATTTGATATTTTGGAAATAGCTTACATAGATGCAACTTTGCATTCACTCATTGGGTTAATCTTTTAAAATGTAACAACTGATAAAGGGACCTGACAGGTGTTCTGTAATGTAACATTTTGTGTCTAGTTTGTATCTGCAAATGTTGCCCTCAATCTATTTAAAACATTTTTAAATGCTGCAATGGGCACTCAGGGTTCTAGGCCTACCTAGGTTAGGTGCTTTACTTAAAATGTCTTACTGAGTTAATTTCCTATGCACAAATTAACTGCTTAATTAATGACTTACTTTAATTCTGGTTTAGGTCTTTTCCAGACTTCACTATTGGGCATTGTTTTGTTATCAGAACAGCCGCAGGAGGCGCAATCTTACTCCATTAGAAGGAGCCAGATAAAAATGACGCTTCACAGAGAATAACTCCTCCCTCCTGCTGTCCCTCCCCCCAACTGAAGTCAATGAACAAGAGCAAGTCTATAGAATGCTGCCAAGTAATGGTGACATCACCGTACCATGATGTCACAATTAGCAGCTGCATTCTCTAGGGCTGCAGCTCCGGGTGGAATCAGTTGGGGGGAGGGGCAGCAGGAGGAGGGAGTTATTCTTTGTGAAGCATAATTTTTTTTTTTTTTTTTTGCTGGCTCCTAATCTAGAAGATTTGCAACTCCTGCTTCTGGTCTCCATACAAAACAATACCCACCAATGAGGTCCCGAAAGGCCATACTCCAGAAATCCAGTAAGTCATTAATTAAGTAATTCATTTCTGAATAAGTAATGAAGCTAGTTTGTTTATTAAAAAAGTAAGCCATGAAACCCAGGTAGACGTCACATCCAGAGTATATGTATATGTAGTATCATACATGTAGTACCATTGTAGTGTTTAAAAATGCTTTGACTAGAAGGAGTGAATTACACGCAGGCAGGAACTAGACACAAAATGCTACATTGCAGAGCAGCTTTCAGCTCAATTTATCAGTTGCTGCATCTTAAAAGATAATAATATTCCTGAATGCAAAGGTGCACCAAAGTAATCCGTTTGCAAATGAACAAATTTAGGTGGTGCAAGACATTGCAAAATGGGCATGCAAGCACACTTAAAGATGAAAAGCAGCAATTATCTATTTTTGGATGACAGAATAGGAAAGGTGCACTGCTCCTGGAAGTACTGCATTACTTGGTCAAAACGTGGAGTGGACAGAGCAAGCTCTTTTCCCATCTCCCTTTTCTAAAATTCCATTTAATATATAACCCTAAGATAGGTGGCGTATCAGATTTTAAACTTATAAGAACAGATACCACACTTGATCTTAGCCAAAAGTGTCAGCGTCCTACCTGTCTGCTTGCCAGTTCCTCCTGATGCCCCATCTACATTTTGCACACCTACTCCAATCTACCTAGGTGACAAGCAGGCACACTTCTGTGTTTGTCACTTACTAGCTGGAGGCACAATTTGTGTGTGCTCCGCCTATGGCACACACCAATAAGCTGGATGATAGACATCCTTTCTGGCTCCGTGACTTTTGTCTGCACAATGCAGTCCATCAGACAGTGTGAAATACTTCAACGGAATGTTCTCTAGTTCCACAAAATTCTCAGCATTTGAATGCTGTGGCAAGAGGATTTAAACAGATGGCTTGAAGTTTCTGGAACTACAATAGTGTTCTGGAAAGTCTGTTCTATGATCCTGGTTCTATGTTGTGTGTGATTGTGTGCTTTCCATTTTGAAATGTCTTGCGATGGCCTAAATTTGATATTTTGGAAATAGCTTACATAGATGTACCTTTGCATTCACTCATTGGGTTAATTTTTTAAAATGTAACAACTGATAAAGGGACCTGAAAGGTGTTCTGCAGTGTAACATTTTGTGTCTAGTTTGTGTCTGCGTATGTTGCCCTCAATCTATTTAAAGCATTTTTACATGCTGCAATGGGCACTCAGGGTGCTAGGCCTACCTAGGTTAGGCATTGTTTTGTTATCAGAACAGCCGCAGGAGGCGCAATCTTACTCCATTAGAAGGAGCCAGAAAAAAATTACGCTTCACAGAGAATAACTCCTCCCTCCTGCTGCCCCTCCCCCAACTGAAGTCAATGAACAAGTGCAGGTCTATAGAATGCTGCCAAGTAATGGTGACATCATCGTTCCATGCTGTCACAATTAGCAGCTGAATTCTCTAAGGCTGCAGCTCCTGGTTGGAATCAGTTGGGGGGAGGGGCAGCAGGAGGAGGGAGTTATTCTTTGTGAAAAATATATATATATTTTTTTTTTTGCTGGCTCCTAATCTAGAAGATTTGCAACTCCTGCTTCTGGTCTCCATACAAAACAATACTTACCAATGAGGTCCCGAAAGGCCAACCTCCAGAAGTTATTAATTAAGTAATTAATTTTTGAGTAAGTAATGAAGCTAGTTTGTTCGTAAAAAAAAGTTAGCCATGAAACCCAGGTAGGCATCACATCCAGAGTATATGTATATGTAGTACCAGTGGTGGAACTACCGCCAGTGCAGGCAGTGCCTTGCACTGGTGCCCGCCACTGTCCAGGGGCCCAAAGCAGCGTGGCATGTAATGAGTCAAACTGACTCATTACATTCCGCTGTGTGCTGCAGGCAACCGCCGCCCTCAACACACAGCCACCGCCAAGGAGAGCACTCAGCACAGCGGCCATGGGGGAGAAGGAGGAGGAGGGAGGTGGAGAAGGGAGCCGCAGCAGCACACTGTAATTGGTGGAGGCGCTGCTGCTGCTGTCCCTTTCCTTCACCACAGGCTCTTCTCCGACGCTGTGAATGCTGGGAAGCACATCCCAGCATTCACATCATCGGAGAACAGCCTATGGTGAAGGAAAGGGACAGCAGCAGCAGCGCCTCCACCAATTACACAGCGCTGCTGCGGCTCCCTCCTCCACCTCCCTCCTCCTCCTTCTCTCCTGCCTGGCATCTCTGAAAGAAGCTGCACCGAGGAGCCTGACTGCCAGCGGAGAGAGTAAGTATAATTCTTTCTTTTCTGTCTGTCTTAATGTGTAAAAAAGGGGGACACTGTCTGCCGTACAGTGGCGGATCTAGACTTAACTTTTAGGGGGGGCAGTTTAAGAATGATGACTCCTCCCCCTAATCATAGCTCCTCTCACTTACAAATGCCCCTCCCATTCGCTTCTAAAAATTTCCTATTGTTGCCATTACTATTAAAATGTTGCCAGATGTGGAGAGAACCCTGCGCACTGGTGATACAGACTGGCGAATCGCCATTCCTGCATGCATCTGCACATTCGTAGATCACACATGCACAATCGTGCAAGCCTGATTTGGACTACCAGTCCACTTTCAGAGAGAAAAAAAGTGAAATACATTTATTTTAGCAGGAAAAAAAGCTTTATATAAATACAAATTTATTTTAATAGATCCTGTGATGGCATCAGTAATAGGACAACAATGGTATACATTATAGCACATGGTTTGAGCCGAAATTCACATTACAGTACACTCTATTAGCCAAAATTCACATTATAGCATGCAAAATGAGCCGAAATTCACATTATAGCACACAGAATGAGCCAAAAGTCACATTATAGCACGCAGAATGAGCCGAAATTCACATTATAGCACACAGAATGAGCCAAAAGTCACATTATAGCACATAGACTGAGCCGAAATTCACATTATAGCACACAGAATGAGCCGAAATTCACATTGTAGCACACAGAATGAGCCAAAAGTCACATTATAGCAGGCAGAATGAGCCAAAAGTCACATTATAGCACGCAGAATGAGCCGAAATTCACATTATAGCACATAGAATGAGCCGAAGTTCACATTATAGCACACAGAATGATCCAAAATTCTCATTATAGCAAACAGAATGAGCCGAAATTCACATTATAGCACACAGAATGAGCCAAAATTCACATTATGCCACATGGAATGAGACAAAATTCAGGGAGAGTGACAGCAGGGACATAGGGACAGGGAGAAAGAGAGAGAGAGACAGAGGGTGGGATGAAGAGAGGTAAGGGTGGAGGGAAAAGGGGGGGTCGGAGAGGGAAAGAAAGAAAGAGACGAGGAAGGGTGCAGAGGAAAAGGGGGCGGGATAGCAAGAGGGGGGAGAAAGAGACGGAAGGGTGGAGAGGAGGGGGGGACCACATCTGACTGAGACCTATATTTGATAAACTGTATTTTTAGAGTTAGGATGAAAACTAGAATGTACTCACCCTGGGAGGGAGCTGGCAGCCGGGGAGGAAGGAAGTCTAACGGGACGATCCGCGGCTGAATATTGTACAGTGGCTGCTGATCTCGGGGGAGGGTCCAGCCACCAGGCAGGAAGATCAGGGTCATTGATGCTCAGGGAGGAGTTGAATCTGTGTGACAGCAGCTGCTGATGGGAAGTGTCCTAATCTCCCGCCCGGTAGCCCAATGAGCCCCTATCACCACACTACTGCTACAGCCCCCCCCCAGTGACCTGCCAGGCATTTTGGTTGCCTGATGCCAATAGTGCCTGCAGAGACCGATACCGCCCCGACCCTTGCAGCATTGCCTGCATAGTACCTCCCGCAGCATGGCTTAGTTGCTCCCCTGCCTCCAGTCACATCTGGGACTGAGGTAGAGAGTGCAGGTGCCAGCATCACAGTGGGGTAATCACAACTGTGCACCTCCGGAGCAGAGCTGAATAGTTTACCCCTGCTGCTGGATGAAAGAAATTATAATCTCTTATCTTCTTTCGTCCAGCAGCAGGGGTAAGCTATTTAGCTCTGCTCCGGAGGTGCACAGTTGTGATTATCTCACTGCGATGTCGGCACCTGCAATCTCTATCTAATTTAAATGTCATTGCCTCCAACCAACCTTCTTTAGTCTCATTCGGCTCCTCTCCCAGCACACCACAGTGACTGATGGTGCAGGAGAGGAGACTTTGGTGAATGCGCTGGAGCTCCGGCACTCGGCGGCTGTCCAATGTGCTCAGTCTGACAGGGCCCGGGCCGGAAGCAGCGGGCGTCACATGTTAAACTGCCATGTAATGGGGTCCCCTGCGGAGAGCAGCCTGTGTCAGGTGGACGGGTAGCCGCAGCAGAGAGTGCGTGACGTCAGTCACTGAGCCCTCCTGTGTCTGGCGCACAATGTCGGGCCGGCCCTGCGCTGATGATCGTCGCGCGGGACCCGGCCATCCATCCCGGTGCCGGTATGTTTAGGGGGGGCGTTCGCCCTAATCGCCCCCCGCTAAATCCGCCACTGCTGCCGTAATGTGTAAAAGGGGGGGGAGATGTCTGCCGTAATGTGTAAAAAGGGGACTCTGGCTGCCGTAATGTGTAAAAAGGGGACGCTGTCTGCAGTAATGTGTAAAAAGGGGACGCTGTCTGCAGTAATGTGTAAAAAGGGGATGCTGTCTGCTGTTATGTGTAAAAAGTATAGCGCTGTCTGCAGTTATGTGTAAAAAAATGGATGCTGTCTGCCATAATGTGTAAAAAGTGGGACGCTGTCTGCTGTAATGTGTAAAATGGGGATGCTGTCTGCCTTAATATGTAAAAAGGGGACGCTGTCTACCATTATGTGTAAAAAGGGGGACCCTGTCTGCCGTAATGTGTAAAAAGGGGACGCTGTCTGCCGTGATGTGTAAAAAGGGGACGCTGTCTGCAGTAATGTGTAAAAAGGGGACGCTGTCTGCCGTTATGTGTAAAAAGGGGACGGTTTCTGCCATAATGTGTAAAAAAGGGGGAATGGCTGCCGTAATGTGTAAAAAGGGGGACGCTGTCTGCCATAATGTGTAAAAAGGGGATCCTGTCTGCCTTTATGTGTAAAAAGGGGATGCTGTCTGCCGTAATGTGTAAAAAAAAAAAGAGATGCTGTCTGCCGTAATGTGTAAAAGGGGGATGCTGTCTGCTGTAATGTGTAAAAAGGGGACACTGTCTGCCTTAATCTGTAAAAAGGGGACGCTGTCTGCCGTTATGTGTAAAATGTGGGACCCTGTCTGCCTTAACGTGTAAAAAGGGGACGCTGTCTGCCTTAATGTGTAAAAAGGGGAATCTGACCACCATAAGGTGTAAAAGGGGCTCTACCTGGTGTAGTGGTGCTACTGTGCGGCATAATTTGAATAATGGAGACTACTGTGCACTGTTATATGAATTGGTATTATTATGGCCACACCCATTCAGCACAAAGCCATGCCCCTTTATTTTTTGCACGCGCCTATGGCGCGCGCAGCCCCTGTTTTACATGGAGGGGTGGGGCTCCGATGCCGTTTCATGCACACAGTGCTAAAATGTCTAGTTACGGCACTGTTGCTAGGTATCCATTTTTCTGGCCCTGAGCAGGTCCCCCTCACCAGATCCTTTCCAGGGGTGAGAGGGTGGACTTAGATGGGATGGGGGGGGGGGGGGGGGGGGGGGGCAAAGCATTTTGTTGCACCTGGGCCCACCGCTCGGTAGTTCCGCCACTGTGTAGTACCATACATGTAGTACCATTGTAGCTTTTAAAAATGCTTTGACTACTAGGAGTGAAATACACGCATTCAGGAACATAGGCGTGCGCATGGGTGGTGCCTGGTGCGCACAGGCACCCCCTAATGTCCGGAGTTCCCCGCACCTGTTGCTGCTGCCGCCGATTCCCATCTCAGTCTGCCGCTAAACTTGAAGGGAGGAGAGCGCTGCGCGCGTCTCTCCTGCCCCTCACTGTGTATCCCCGTCTCCGGCAGTCATTTACAATGTCTCTCGGCTGTCAGCGGACCGGCTCTTGATTGGCTGCTGGCCCGTGAGCTTTGATTGGCTCACAAGCCAGCGCCATATTTCAAGTGACAGACAGGGACTCAGTGAAGTGAGGCACAGGAGAGACGTGTGTATCTGGCACCACTGGGGGTATTAAGTAAGGTGCACCGCTGGGGGCATATGGTTATATTGCTTTGAGTGCCAATAGGCGGTGCTAGACACGCCCAATAGGCAGTGCTAAGCATGCCCAGTAGGTGGTGCCAAACACACCCCTCCGACGGTGCACCCTCTAATAAAATGTTCTGCGCACGCCTATGTTCAGGAACTAGATATACAATGCTACATTGCAGAGCAGCTTTCAGCTCAATTTATCAATTGTTACATTTCAAAAGATAATAATATTCCTGAATGCAAAGGTGCACCAAAGTCATCCGTTTGTAAATTGACAAATTTAGGTGGTGCAAGACATTGCAAAATGGGCATGCAAGCACACTTAAAGATGGAAAGCAGCAATTTTCTATTTTTCGATGACAGAATAGGAAAGGTGCACCGCTCCTGGAAGTACTGCATTACTTGGTCAAAACGTGGAGTGGACAGAGCAAGCTCTTTTCCCTTCTCCCTGTTCTAAAAATCCATTTAATATATGGTCCCCAGATAGGCGGCGTATCAGATATTAAACTTATAAGAACAGATACCACACTTGATCTTAGCCAAAAGTATCAGCGGCCTAACTGCCTGCTTGCCAGTCCCTCCTGATGCCCCATCTACATTTTGCAAACCTACTCCAATCTACCTATGGCACACACCAACAAGCCGGCTGACAGGCATCCTTCCTGGCTCCGTTACTTTTGTCTGCACAATGCGGTCCATCAGACAGTGTGAAATCCTTCAACGGAATGTTCTCTAGTTCCACGAAATTCTCAGCATTAGAATGCTTAGGCAAGAGGATTTAAACAGACGGCTTGCAGTTTCTGGAACTACAATAGTGTTCTGGAATGTCTGTTCTATGATCCTGGTTCTATGTTGTGTGTGCTTGTGTGCTTTCCATTTTGAAATGTCTTGCGATTGCCTAAATTTGATATTTTGGAAATAGCTTACATAGATGCACCTTTGCATTCACTCATTGGGTTACCGTATTTTTCGGACCATAAGACGCACTTTTTCTCCCCAAAAATGTGGGGGGAAAAGTACATGCGTCTTATGGTCCGAATAGAGCAATAAAGACCTTATGGAGCGCTCTCAATGCGCTGGGTGGGAGCGCACTGGGTGGGAGAGGCAGCAGTTATCGGGTGCGGGTAGCGGCGGGTCCTGTCTGCTGCTGCTGCTTTGCCGTCATCTCAGAGCCCGTCATCTGAGAGCGCCGGCATCACGTGACTCCTCCGCTCCCTCCCCTCACCTCCTTCGATTCCTTCCTGCTTTGGGCAGCGTAAACTGACAGGCTGTGACAGGCAATAAAGTGAGTCCCCCCGCTCTCCCCCCCTCACCTCTTCCTTTCTCAGAGCCTGTAAAGCTGATGTCTGTGTCTACAGTATAGATTGTAAGCTTGCAGCAGGGCCCTCTTACCTCCAAGTCTGTCTGTTGTTACCCAATTTGTTTTATCTCGGTTTACAATTGTAAAGCGCAAAGGAATTTGCTGCGCTATATAAGACAATGTAACAGAATCTATTTGGTTCAGAATATTTTTTTTTCCTGTTTTCCTCCTCTAAAAACTAGGTGCGTCTTATGGTCAGGTGCGTCTTATGGTCCGAAAAATACGGTAATCTTTTAAAATGTAACAACTGATAAATGGACCTGAAAGGTGTTCTGCAATGTAACATTTTGTGTCTAGTTCGTGTCTGTGTATGTTGCCGTAAATCTATTTAAAGTATTTTTAAAGGATGCAATGGGCACTCAGGGTGCTAGGTCTACCTAGGTTAGGTGGTTTACTTAAAATGTCTTACTAAGTTAATTTCCTATGCACCAATTAACTGCTTAATTAATGACTTACTTATTTCTGGTTTAGGTCTTTTCTAGCCTTCACTATTGGGCATTGTTTTGTTATCAGAACAGCCGCAGGAGGTGCAATCTTACTCCATTAGAAGGAGGCAGAAAAAAATGACGCTTCACAGAGAATAACTCCTCCCTCCTGCTGCCCCTCCCCCCAACTGAAGTCAATGAACAAGTGCAGGTCTATAGAATGCTGCCAAGTAATGGTGACATCATCATTCCATGATGTCACAATTAGCAGCTGCATTCTCTAAGGCTGCAGCTCCGGGTGGAATCAGTTGGGGGGAGGGGCAGCAGGAGGAGGGAGTTATTCTTTGTGAAGCATCATTTTTTATTTTTTTTGCTGGCTCCTAATCTAGAAGATTTGCAACTCCTGCTTCTGGTCTCCATACAAAACAATGCCCACCAATGAGGTCCTGAAAGGCCATACTCCAGAAATCCAGTAAGTCATTAATTCATTCATTTCTGAGTAGGTAATGAAGCTAGTTTGTTCGTAAATAAAAGTTATCCATGAAACCCAAGTAGGCCTTACATCCAGAATCTCCTATATATCAGCCCTGTGACTCTGTGCCTGCATTTCTAACGCTGGATGGAGTCACAGACCCGGGCGGACTTGGACAGGCCAGGAGCTGCTCAGTGTCAGCACACCACACACCACAGAAGGGACCACCAGCCACAGATTCAACAGACCATTTCCAGCCACAAGCCAGCAGTGCACTGACGCCCCACACTGCAAGGTACGTATGGACACCCAGACACCCTCACCCCACACCACCCCTCCCCTGCAAACACCCACCACCACCTAACACACCCACCTTCCCCACCACGGCGGGACAGACACCCGCTACCGAGGCCGCCGCTAACCTCCCCTACCATCTGTAAGAGTGCAGTAACACCCAGCCCGCACACATCGCTCCCCCCCTGCCCACTACCGCTGCACACACTGGCCTGCGGTGGGGGGAGCAGAGCTGGGGGGAGCACCCGATGGCACAGACGGGACACACTGCCCGGGAGCCCACTGACACCCGCACCAGCCCGTCGCCTGTTCCCACATGCAGCCACTGACACGCTGCCTGGGACCCGCCGTCCGCAACACGGAGTAACAGAAACACTGGCCATAGCTGTACATGCGGCATCACCCTGACAGCACGCTGCACCTGACTCTGTACCAGCGTTATCTCTCTCGCCGCTGCTGCCTCCGACCCGACGAATCTATCTGTTTCCAAACATCCAGCGGGGTCGTCGGGTTCGAGCCAGCAGCAGCAACAGAGATAACGCTGGTACAGAGTCAGGTGCGGCGTGCTGTCAGGGTGATGCCGCATGTACAGCTATGGCCGGTGTTACTGTTACTCCGTGTTGTGCAGACAGCCAGGGCCGGCGCTTCCATTAGGCAGCTTTAGGCAGCTGCCTAGAGCGCTGGCCACCAGAGGGCGCCCCTGACCTGGCCGAACACCGCAGGAAGTATGATTCTGAAGGAGACTGACAGATGCTTCATATGATGGTTGCAGCAGCCTTAAGCCTTACCTTGTCTGCTTTGCACTGCTCTCTGGACTAGCCACATGTGCTGTTCTGTTACTGTACACAGCCAGCCCGTCAGCTCCCATCCCCTGCTGTTGCCTTCTTCTCACTCTCCCAGCCAAGCATTGTAGCTCCGCCCCCTAGATGAGAGATGAGGAGCTGGCTCGTGCTGTGACCTGCACACTGAGACTACAGTGAGAGGCTGTGTTCTGTCTGGTGGTAAGTAGCCTAATCATGTGCTGTGTTTCTATATAAACTGACACCCAAAAGTGCAGCATCTACAATTAAATAGTTTAATTTCCTGAGTTTGGCTAACTCATTCCTCAGTGCAAACCTATCTTCCCTCTGCTACTGCTGGAGGCACAAAGTGTGGGTCAGATGGGGATCTGGACAGTGGAGGGAATGGAACACGTTTGTCCCTGCATCTATACTACTCTGCATCCCTGCTCCACCCCCCTTCCTGAACTTGAACCTAGGAAAGATGTTGCTATATATCTTAAAATGGAAATGTAATATCATGTATAATGGGTGTCAGTGCTAGCAGGAAGGAAGGGAGAGAGGGTGTCTAGCAGGAGGGGTGCATGGCTGCTTCCCCTGGTGACAAATGTATTGCAGAGGGAGCGCGTAGTACCTACCAACGAGCAGAGAGACTGGAGGATGTTGATGATCCTGTTTAGCAGTTCATGCGGCCATAGATGAAGCCTGTCTGTTTAGCTGGGTGGTGTGTTATAGGAGGAACTGTCCTGAGTTGCTCGGGGGATGTAGTTATGTGACTAGCGGTCAGGAGACCGCTGATCACATTACCGACGGCTACAACCTGCCCCGCTCTAAATCCCAACAGTTGGCATGCTGACTAGCAGGGAGTATTCCCACCACAACACCCATAGCCACCGATCCCGCAGCATGGCGAACACAGCGAGCCCGCAAGGAGCTTGTTGCGCTCGCCCTCACCTGCCGGCATTGCACCGCCGGGATTCAGTGGTCGGTATGCTGACCCCAGGGATCCCCAGCAGCGTAACGCGTACCCAAAGTGTGCTGGGGACCTAGGTGGGGGGGAGGCCGGGATGGGTTACATGTCCGCCCGTGTGACCCACTGATGTGCAGTGGTGGTGGTTGCCGGGGAGGAAGTCAGCAGCATGCAGAGGTCAGCGTGAAGGGGGTACAACCTCGGGGCCCCTTTGAACCGAGGGACCCAGGATAATTGTACCCTTTGTCCCCCTCCTGTCGCCGAGCCTGTGCAGATATAAGCGGAATTGATAAAAGGACTCTCAGCCTTCCTAAAATATCAGACTCAACTATACAGCTAAGCTGTATCATGTGGGAACGCTGCATTGTAATGTTTTAAAAATACACGTTATTATTGCAAATCCTCTTGAGTACTGCGTTTGGTTCTTTGTAACATTATACATAGATATTTATATATATATATATATATATATATATATATATATATATATATACACATACCGTATATATATATATATAAATATCTACTATCTGCACCTACTTCTTCCGGATCATTGTGGCATAATGTTGCTTGTTGCAGAAGTAAGATTGTCACCAGGGGAAAGGAGGAGCACTCATGGGAACGCCTCTGAACAATGGGGGTCATTCCGAGTTGTTTGCTCGCTAGCAGTCTTTAGCAGCCGTGCAAACGCATTGTCGCCGCCCACTGAGGAGTGTATTTTCGCTTTGCAGGAGTGCGAACGCCTGTGCAGCCGAGCTCTGCAAAAACAGTTTGTGCAAAACAAGACCAGCCCTGGACTTACTCTTCATGTGCGTTGATTCTAACGATGGAGGAATGGCTTTTGACGTCACACACCTGCCCAGCATTCGCCCAGCCACGCCTGCGTTTTTCTAAGCACTCCCTGAAAATGGTCAGTTGACACCCAGAAACGCCCTCTTCCTGTCAATCTTCCTGCGTTGTGCCGTGCGACTGAAAGCTTCGCTAGAACCTGTACAAAACCACAAAGGACTTTGTACCCGTACGTTGCGCATGTGCATTGCGGTGCATATGCATGCGCAGAAATGCTGATTTTTATCCTGATCGCTGCGCTGCGAACAACGGCAGCTAGCGATCAACTCAGAATGACCTACATTATGCGGATGTCACAGACTAGTCAGTGTGCTCCAGTAAAGGTCGGACTTGCTGGAGGAGGAAAGTATGAAGTGGCCTCAGCAGCAAAATGTTCATGGCCATATATTGATTATTAGGTGATTGAAGGATATGTGGAAGAGTACAATGACACATAAGGTGCATATGGAGGGCTGTGATGACACCAAGTCTTAGTACATAGACCCCCTAGGAGACCTATGTAGAGCTGTACACATAAGGAGCACGTGGAGGGCTATGGTAACACCAGGGGCATTTGGAGTGTGATGATATATATGGGGCATGTGGATAGGTCTGATGGCATGAATGGTGCAAGTAGAGCAGTCTGATTACATAAATGGGACAAGCATTGGCATCTTATGGCATTTAAATGTGCATGTGACGGCCTGAAATTTGGCTGTAACTATACTGTGATTTTGGGCAATCGTCCCCTCCGGGAATCTGTAAATGCAACAGTGGTAATCCTAATTGAAGCCATAATACAGTGTGATTAGAGATGGGGTCCAAGGGACCTTTATGCACCTCTGCCCCTGTGTTGGTCACAGCTGCCACGTCTGTTTCCCTCGTATGAGAAAGTTATTTATACTATCAGCTTTTTGAGCTGCCAGGTGCCTGGGAGCTGGCATGTGCGTCTTTTCCTAGCTTCAGTCTGACTTGGGACTTGTGTACTACTAGGGGGCTGGAGTGGATGTGTATATGGTTATGAGGGGCTGGGTGGAGAATGTTGGGTGGAAAGGAGGGCAGCATTGTGAACCTTTGCCTAGGGCGCCTTGAAACCTTGCACCGGCCCTGCAGACAGCGCCCTCACCCACCCACTCACATACGGTGTGCCCCCCATATCAACCATCCCACCAGGTGCACCCCGTCCATTACAAGGGGGGAAACAAGTAGCAGCCTCATGGCCCCAAATATACCAACACCTATCACCACATACACGGCAACCACTTCTACCTTAGACACACACTCACACTCACCCTCCACACTTCTAACAATGCGCACGCACCCTCCACTTCCCTCCCCCCAACACACACACACACACTCACCCTCCACACTCCTACCAACACGCCCGCACCCTCCACTTCCCTTTCCCCTCCCCCCAACACACACTCTCACCCTCCACACTCCTGCCAACATGCCCGCACCCTCCACTTCACTTTCCCCTCCCCCCAACACACACTCACCCTCCACACTCCTACCAACACGTCCGCACCCTCCACTTCCCTTTCCCCTTTCCCCAACACACACACACACACTCTCACCTTCCTAAGAACACGCACGCACCCTCCACTTCCCTTTCCCCACCCTACACACACACACACACACTCACCCTCACCCTCCACACTTCTACCAACATGCCCGCACCCTCCACTTCACTTTCCCCTTCCCCCAACACACGCACACTCTCACCCTCCACACTCCTACCAACACGCCCGCACCCTCCACTTCACTTTCCCCTCCCCCCTATACACAAGCCCGCACCCTCCACTTTCCCCTCCCCCCTACACACGCACACACTCACCCTCCATACTCCTAACAACACGCCCGCACCCTCCACTCCCCCCCCCACGCACACATTCACCCTCCACACTCCTAACAACACGCATGCACCCTCCACTGCCCCCTCTCTTCCCCCCCCCCTTTCCCCCCCCCCCCCTTTTTCCTCTCCCCCCCCCTCCACACACACACACACACACACACTCACACTCACCATCCACACTCCTAACAACACGCACGCACCCTCCACTTCCCTTTCCCCTCCCCCCAACACACACACAAAACACCTTACCCATCTTTGCTACACCACCACCCAACAACAACCACCCCTTCCCCCATTGCCTTCACACCACTAGGGGAAACAACCCTAACACACACAACACTGCATTTAACAAACAAACCCACACCTACGCAACCACCTGGCCAACACCACCGCGCACACCGCAAGCCCATCCCACAACCGCAATACACCCATAACGCCCACCCAGCCACCACAAATACAACACCCATCCAACACAACCACAGCACAACCTTACCCATCTGACTAATCCTGCCACCCCCTCCCCTCCCATGCATACACCACAAACCCCACAAAAACCCTCCACCATCCAACCACCCATCCTATGTGGACCTCCTCCACCCATGCCAACTTCAAACCCCCTCCCCCTGCCACCCAACTCCATCCCACACTACACCTCCTATCACCACCCCCATCCCTCACCCCTACGCAAAAACATATACAGGCAGTGACCCCTCTCCACACACTTGCCCAAGGACCATAAATCATTACCCACAGCATTTCAGCAAACCACACCCCAAACTACGTACCCTTCACAAAAAAACACTCCACCACACACATTCCCTTCAACACCCTCCACAATCCAGCCACACACCACCCTAACCCTATCGCACACCCACCTCCCTCCCTCTGCACCCAACTAATTCGGTCAAACCATCAAAACACCATCTTCCCCACAACACTACCCCCTTAGCCTAAAGCCACTAATACGCCAATTTCAACTCCAACATCTGCTAACACAACACACCTCTGCCCCCAACAAAACACCCTAACACCACATCCACTTCACCTTGCCACACATATAAACAATCCACCCACCGCTCCCACAAAAACACAATAGACACACCCTCCAAACACACCCCAGATCCCACAATAACAGTTCAGCATACTCCCTAAACCCCCCCCCCCACCAACACCACCTTGCACATGGCTTTGCCACACCCTGCACCCCCTTTCAACCTACCTGTCCACCAGCCCTTCCTCCCTCACACATACACTTTGCCTTCACCCACCCTGATTGCCATCCCCCCATAGCAAACCCTCCACCACTCACATCATGTACACACCACATTTCCACCCACCACTCTAAAACATCACCCCCATCCACACGACCCTTTCACATAAAACCATCTTCCACATGCACCGCACACAACACCATCCCTCTCTGCATGCTATCGCTACCTACATCATAAAACACAACCAGCACCCAAAAACCCCTACCCCACAACTCCACCTCACCCACCTCCACCACATCAGCTGCACCTCACAAGCACATCCCCCAAACAAGCTAACCCCATACCTAACATCCACCGTCCACACATACACCACCCAACCATTACCCCATGCACCATCCCCCTAACTCACTCCCCACCCCCCCTTCCTTACAGCACCCCACCCCAAATACCCTCCATCATCCCACCACACTCCCCATGTGCAACTCCCCCACCCATGCCACGTTCCCAAATGCAACAAGTACTACACCACCTACCACCTACACCATCCCTTACCCCTTGCCCCTGTATACACAGTCACCAGCCACCATCCACGGTTCAGCCCATACACACTCTTTCACCCTCCCCAGCATCTTACAGGGCCACAGGCCAAACCTACTAACACTCACACACACCACCACACCAAACACATTACCTTCACCACCATCAACAATCCAAAGCCAACCCTCACACTCCCTAACACATACATCCTCAATCTCTAACCTGTCTAACCTCCCCACCACACCCACAAAATCCCCTAAGCACCTATGCACACTCTGCCAAATGCAACACTCCCTCTCAACCCACCTACACACCACATGTTCCTCCCTCACACACAGCACATCCGTTCCCCCTTCAAAACATCCACATACCCCATTTATACCACCACCTCTGCACCAACATCCCCATCCACAAGGCCATTTTACAATCAAACATCCACCACACGCACCACCTACAACAACCCTCCCCACAAACAGTCAATACCTCAATCCCAGGGCAACGCCAACACACACACCTCCACCTCACTACACCCACCCCCTTTCACATATAAACAACACACCATGTACACTTTTACCCCACATCCACACAACATACACCTGCCCAACACCCACAACACCTCACAATAACATCCACCAAACACTGTAGCCCCATACTTGACACACAGCTTATGCAAATACACCACCCCTGCAGCTCACACGAAACCTCAACAAAACCATCAACCTCCCCCTACGCGACTCTCCACCCCTCCCATGAACACTACAAAGCCCCCCCATGCCCTTCACCATCCACCCACACACCCCATGTGGAACTCCACCACCTATGGCAGCCTCGGACATACCCTCCCCAATCCCCCTGCCACACACACCCACAACTCCAACAAGCCCAACACCTCCTGCCCCCTCCACCATCCCTCAGCCCACAGGGGCGTAGCCCTTTACGACGGTGTGAAGAGCGCCCGTAGGGCGCGATGAATCACCTAGTATATATATATGTAGTACCATACATGTAGTACCATTGTAGCCTTTAAAAATGCTTTGACTAGAAGCAGCGGCGTAAGTTCGTCCCAGTCACCCGGAGGCATGATAAATGTTGGTGCCCCCCTACATATACACACACATATCATATGTAGCTATCCGGCACTAAGGGTGAACAGTAGCAGCGTGCTCAGGTACCTTTCCCAATAGTAATATAGATACACATAGAAAGTGGACGCACACCAAGTCAGTCATTACAATAAAACAGATACCAGCATACCTTTATAGTACACCTACAGTGCTCCCTCACCCACCAGCGGGTCTCGATGGAGATCCTTTGGCGCAGCGGTGTGCCGATATAACTAGTGTTCACTCTAGGATTTTTTTAGGGCAGGGTGCTGATCACGGGGAGGGCACATTTTTCCATTCGGGAGGGCACATTTTTGAATTAGATGGGCAAACTTAGGTACATACTATAATGCTTGGTGCTCCCATTCCTATAGGCCAAAACATGGACAGTGCGCGCGAAGGCGCGCAGCAAAAATCTAGGGGCGTTGTTTTGTGGGGAAGCGGCGTGGCCACATAATAGTGGCAATTCACATTACACCACACGGTAGTGCACCTAATACACATTGCACCAGGTAGAACCTCCTATACACACTGCACCAGGTAGAGCACGTTATACATATTGCGCCAGATAGAGCACATTATACACACTGCACCAGGTAGAGAGCACTGAGGCACACTGCACCAGGCCACATAATAGTGGCAATTCACATTACACCACACGGTAGTGCACCTAATACACATTGCACCAGGTAGAACCTCCTATACACACTGCACCAGGTAGAGCACGTTATACATATTGCGCCAGATAGAGCACATTATACACACTGCACCAGGTAGAGAGCACTGAGGCACACTGCACCAGGTAGAGAGCACTGAGGCACACTGCACCAGGTAGAGAGCACTGAGGCACACTGCACCAGGTAGAGAACACTGAGGCACACTGCACCAGGTAGAGAACACTGAGTCACACTGCACCAGGTAGAGAGCACTGAGGCACACTGCACCAGGTAGAGAGCACTGAGGCACTGAGGCAGTGTGCACCAGGTAGAGAGCACTGAGGCACACTGCACCAGGTAGAGAGCACTGAGATTGAAGTTTACAGCTGCAAAATACTTACAAGGTTAATTTAGCCCAGGGGGACTCTCATGTGCTTACCGGGTCCGGCGGCGCACAGCTGGGACCAGCGGCGTGGCGGGGTCCGGCAGGCAGCAAACGGCAGGGCGCACAAAAACGGGCAGGGTGGGATTCAGCTATCTAAGGGGCAGGGCCCAGCGCCCTGTGAAAGACACCTAGCGTGAACACTAGATATATATAAAAAAAACACACAAACGCCTCATTCACTTAAACACACACACGTCTCTTTCACTTACACACGCCGCTTTCACACACACACACCTCCTTTACTTAAAAACACACACGCCGCTTTCACTTAAACACCCACACATGCCTTTCACTTACACACACACACACACACACACACACACACACACACACACACACACACACACACACACACACATTCAGAACGGACACCCCTCCATATATTTATAAGGTAGTGTGTACCCAGACCAGGTGTGTGCTCTGTACATAATAGAAATGCTCAAATGCCTCCTTTAATCCTTTCCTCTCACACACATACCTTTCACTTACACACAAACACACCTCTCACACACGCCTCTCACTTACACACACACACCTCTCACACACGTGCCTTTCACTTACACACACACCTCTCACACACGTGCCTCTCACTTACATACACATGCCCCTCACACACACGTCTCTCACTTACATACACACATGCCTCTCACTTACACACACACACACACACACACACTTCTCACTTACACACACATGCCTCCCACTTACACACACATACATGCCTCTCACTTACACACACATGCCTCCCTCTTACACACACATGGCTCCCACTTACACACACATGGCTCTCACTTACACACACACACACACACACACATGCCTCTCACTTACACACACACACATGCCTCTCACTTACACACACACACATGCCTCTCACTTACACACACACACACACATCACTCACTCACTCACACATGCCTTTTTTACTTGAATGCACAACTTTCCTTAAAAACACACAAACACCTCACTTAAAAACAAGCACACACAAAACACAGTGCTTCCCCCCAAATCCCCCACTCCCCACACAGTGCCTACCTTTGTCTATCATCAGGCTGACGGAGCACGGAGGAGCAGAGAGCTTCCCTCAGCTGACTTACTTAACTAGAAGGGCCCGGGAGGAGCTGTGCTCTGGAGCTCCCCCTAGCTGCAGCCAGTGCCATCTCTCTGTAAATACAGGAGGCAGCTTCCGTGTCACTGACACAGCTCCTCCGTCTGCAATAGCAGCGCGGCCCTCAGGCAGCGGGAGACAGTGGAGGAGATGTGCCCCCTTGCGGTCAGGGGCCCGGAGGCAGCCGACTCCACTGCCTCCCACAGTTCCGCCACTGACTAGAAGGAGTGAAATACATGCAGTCATGAACTAGACACAAAATGCTACATTGCAGAGCAGCTTTCAGCTCAATTTATCAGTTATTAAATTTGAAAAATATAATAATATTCCTGAATGCAAAGGTGCACCAAAGTAATCCGTTTGCAAATTTACAAATTTAGGTGGTGCAAGACATTGCAAAATGGGCATGCAAGCACACTTAAAGATGAAAAGCAGCAATTGTCTATTTTTGGATGACAGAATAGGAAAGGTGCACCGCTCCTTTAAGTACTGCATTACTTGGTCAAAACGTGGAGTGGACAGAGCAAGCTCTTTTCCCTTCTCCCTGTTCTAAAATTCCATTTAATATATGGTCCGCAGATAGGTGGCGTATCAGATATTAAACTTATAAGAACAGATACCACACTTGTTCTTAGCCAAATGCATCAGCGTCCTACCTGCCTGCTTGCCAGTCCCTCCTGATGCCCCATCTACATTTTGCATACCTACTCCAATCTACCTAGGTGACTAGCAGGCACACTCCTGTGTTTGTCAGTTACTAGCTGGAGGCACAATTTGTGTATGCTCCGCTTATGGCACACACCAATAAGCCGGCTGACAGGCATCCTTCCTGGCTCTCTCACTTTTGTCTGCACAATGCGGTCCATCAGACAGTGTGAAATCCTTCAACAGAATGTTCTCTAGTTCCATGAAATTCTCAGCATTTGAATGCTGTGGCAAGAGGATTTAAACAGACGGCTTGCAGTTTCTGGAACTACAATAGTGTTCTGGAATGTCTGTTCTATGATCCTGGTTCTATGTTGTGTGTGCTTGTGTGCTTTCCATTCTGAAATGTCTTGCGATTGCCTAAATTTGATATTTTGGAAATGGCTTACATAGATGCACCTTTGCATTCACTCATTGGGTTAATCTTTCAAAATGTAACAACTGATAAATGGACCTGAAAGGTGTTCTGCAATGTAACATTTTGTGTCTAGTTCGTGTCTGTGTATGTTGCCCTAAATCTATTTAAAGTATTTTTAAAGGATGCAATGGGCACTCAGGGTGCTAGGTCTGGGTCTGGGACTGAGGGTCGACAGCACAAAGATCGACACACCTTAGGTCGACGCCAATTGGTCGACACACCTTAGGTCGACATGGACAAAAGGTCGACATGGACAAAAGGTCGACAGGAACAAGGTCGACATGGAAAAAGGCCGACATGAGTTTTTTATGTTTTTTTGGTGTCGTTTTCTTCGTAGAGTGACCGGGAACTCCAATTAGTGCACCGCGTCCCCTCGCATGGCTCACTTCGCTTGCCATGCTTCGGGCATGGTGCCTTCGCTCCGCTACCGCTTGGCACACTTTACCGTTCCAATCGTAGTCCACGTGGATCGTTAAGTATGAAAAGGTTCAAAAAAAGAAAAAAAATCGTGAAAAACTCATGTTGACCTTTTTCCATGTCGACCTTGTTCCTGTAGGCCTTTTGTCCATGTCGACCTAAGGTGTGTCGACCAATTGGCATCAACCTAAGGTGTGTCGACCTTTGTGCTGTCGACCTGGAGTCCGGATACCGCTAGGTCTACCTAGGTTAGGTGATTTACTTAAAATGTCTTACTAAGTTAATTTCCTGTGCACCAATTAACTGCTTAATTAATGACTTACCTATGTCTGGTTTAGGTCTTTTCCAGCCTTCACTTTTGGGCATTGTTTTATTATCAGAACAGCCGCAGGAGGTGCAATCTTACTCCATTAGAAGGAGCCAGAAAAAAATGACGCTTCACAGAGAATAACTCCTCCCTCCTGCTGCCCCTCCCCCCAACTGAAGTCAATGAACAAGAGCAAGTCTATAGAATGTTGCCAAGTAATGATGAAATCATCATTCCATGATGTCACAATTAGCAGCTGCATTCTCTAAGGCTGCAGCTCCTGGTTGGAATCAGTTGGGGGGAGGGGCAGCAGGAGGAGGGAGTTATTCTTTGTGAAACATAATTTTTTTTTTTTTTTTTGCTGGCTCCTAATCTAGCAGATTTGCAACTCCTGCTTCTGGTCTCCATACAAATCAATGCCCACCAATGAGGTCCTGAAAGGCCATACTCCAGAAATCCAGTAAGTCATTAATTCATTCATTTCTGAGTAGGTAATGAAGCTAGTTTGTTCGTAAAGAAAAGTTATACATGAAACCCAAGTAGGCCTCACATCCAGAATATATATATATATATATATATATATGTAGTACCATATATGTAGTACCACTGTAGCCTTTAAAAATGCTTTGACTAGAAGGAGTGAAATACATGCAGTCATGAACTAGACACAACATGCTACATTGCAGAGCAGCTTTCAGCTCAGTTTATCAGTTATTAAATTTGAAAAAGATAATAATATTCCTGAATGCAAAGGTGCACTAAAGTAATCCGTTTTCAAATTGACAAATTTAGGTGGTGCAAGACATTGCAAAATGGGCATGCAAGCACACTTAAAGATGAAAAGCACCAATTGTCTATTTTTGGATGACAGAATAGGAAAGGTGCACCGCTCCTGGAAGTACTGCATTACTTGGTCAACACGTGGAGTGGACAGAGCAAGCTCTTTTCCCTTCTCCCTGTTCTAAAATTCCATTTAATATATGGTCCGCAGATAGGTGGCGTATCAGATATTAAACTTATAAGAACAGATACCACACTTGATCTTAGCCAAATGCATCAGCGTCCTACCTGCCTGCTTGCCAGTCCCTCCTGATGCCCCATCTACATTTTGCATACCTACTCCAATCTACCTAGGTGACTAGCAGGCAGACTCCTGTGTTTGTCACTTACTAGCTGGAGGCACAATTTGTGTGTGCTCCGCCTATGGCACACACCAATAAGCCGGCTGACAGGCATCCTTCCTGGCTCCGTTACTTTTGTCTGCACAATGCGGTCCATCAGACAGTGTGAAATCCTTCAACGGAATGTTCTCTAGTTCCATGAAATTCTCAGCATTTGAATGCTTTGGCAAGAGGATTTAAACAGATGGCTTGCAGTTTCTGGAACTACAACAGTGTTCTGGAATGTCTGTTCTATGATCCTGGTTCTATGTTGTGTGTGCTTGTGTGCTTTCCATTTTGAAATGTCTTGCGATGGCCTAAATTTGATATTTTGGAAATGGCTTACATAGTTGCACCTTTGCATTCACTCATTGGGTTAATCTTTTAAAATGTACCAACTGATAAAGGGACCTGAAAGGTGTTCTGCAGTGTAACATTTTGTGTCTAGTTCGTGTCTGCGTATGTTGCACTAAATCTATGTAAAGCATTTTTAAATGCTGCAATGGGCACTCAGGGTTCTAGGCCTACCTAGGTTAGGTGCTTTACTTAAAATGTCTTACTAAGTTAATTCGTATGCACAAATTAACTGCTTAATTAATGGCTTACTTTAATTCTGGTTTAGGTCTTTTCCAGCCTTCACTTTTGGGCATTGTTTTGTTATCAGAACAGCCGCAGGAGGCACAATCTTACTCCATTAGAAGGAGCCAGAAAAAAATGATGCTTCACAGAGAATCACTCCTCCCTCCTGCTGCCCCTCCCCCCAACTGAAGTCAATGAACAAGTGCAGGTCTATAGAATGCTGCCAAGTAATGGTGACGACATCGTTCCATGATGTCACAATTAGGGACGTATTTGCCATTATAGCCACCGGGAACATTCCCGGGAGGCCAGTGGTACAGTGGGTCCGATTGATGCATGTGACCCCACCCCCAGAAGTTAGTCACTCATTCTTTGGCATCCAGTGCTTGTCAGCGGCCCGCAGACTGGAGGAGATTCCGTGTTTCTGAAATTGCAAGAAAAGGCTGTTCCCTCTCCCCCAATAACGTCTCCCAGGACAGCACACTAACTACTGAAAGGCAAGCAGTGGCAGGTGGAGAGTTTATACCGATCAGTTGAAACTGGGCCCTCCCCCCACTGCATTTTGCAGTGATTCACAGGTCTGTGGTAAGAATGCCAAATTGATTTCTCACAAATATTTAAGATGCCCGCTCTAATATATATTGTAAACGCCTGCAACTCTTATTACCATATCCCATGAATGTGCGCTGTAAATCGCGCAACACTGCATCCCATAAGAGAAAACAATACACCCACACGTTATCTGAGTTCCAAAGCTCATTGATGTATATATTTGTTGTTAAAAGGATATGGATTCAATATATATTACAAAGTACAGTATACCTATAGTTACATGAATACAACTCACACAGTAAACAGTTAGAACATACAATTACATACAGTTATATGCAGTTTCAGTTACATGCCAGCGATACAATACCATATCTTTCTCATATAAGTTTGTCCCTCCATATGACTCTCTCTCTCTCTCTCTCTCTCTCTCTCTCCTCTGTAAAATCATGCAAGACCTCCATCTCCCTCTGAGACCAAAAAGGAACTAACTCTGAGACCAAAAAACAGGAACTACCTTCCTGTGTGACCAGCAAAATGTGTTAACTAGTTTCTGGGGGAGGGGTCTCTCTCTCATTCATGATTGAGTCACTATTCTCTTTGTATATGCTGATCAGGTTCAGCCTTGAAGACTGCCAAAGGGCTGGCCTGAGTTCCCTGTCCACTGTATCATTCATTTTCTAACAAAGTGATTTTAGCTTTTATACATTCAATCATAATTATCCGCTTCAATGTCCTACAACTTAATAACAAGTATCAAATTAATCTACACACCAATCTGCTTGTTTTAACAGTAAACATGACAGGTGTATCTGGTTCCATTCAAATAATACACATTCATGACATTAATTCATTAGGTAATTTTAAATCATCATGATGTCTGGCGCTTGATATTATTATAATTATGTACTGTATGAAATAAGTGTCGACTCCATCACTGTGGCATGTCCGTGTAAATGCGTGTGTTACCATATATTGCTGTGCTCGCTGCGCGTATTTGCAAGTATAGCGACTTAAATGTGTGTAGTTTGTATGTTCTCTTTATATAATATTTTTTTGACTTTGACAGTCCACCCTTTGGCAGTAAACATTAACTGCCATCAATTATTAACATAAGAAAAAATATTTCCTACCAATTTCGGTGACCTAGACACAAGTATGTATGCATTTCGCAAATCAGACACTTGACTATATTTGGGGAAGACAGGTAGGAGGACGAGACATCCTCTATATGCACTCGGCGGTCACGGGACCACTGGTTGGGTGTGGGACAACATTCAACCTATAGAGTATGCTGGGACAGTGCTTTGGCCTATAATGTCTGATTTGCGACGAACATTTCACACATACATGTACCTACGTCTTTGTACACTGATGTTTGGATTCAATTGTGGTTCTGCTGGGTAGGTGAAGAAGACACAAACAAATCGTGACAGTGACATATAAAATTTTCATGATCTATATATTCCTATCATTTTCTGAACATTGTTTACATTTATGGAACATATGCTAGGTCTGTTTAATCATTGAACAAGGGTTATAAGTAGTGTCCTTCCTAAATAACGTAACCCTTCGGAGTTCAGGGAGAGCCACTCATAAACCTTTCTTCCACATATATTAATGAGCTCTTTATCTGCAATGTGTGAATAGCCATTGTCTGACTGTTCCTGATTACCTCTGAACTCCATAACTACTAGACCATTGATTTTTCTCTGATTTTAACAAACTGATCGGCTAATCCTGGGATCCTATAAGGAAATCACTCCTTCCTACAGAACCAGTTCCAGTCCCACACTCGACTCCTCGTAAAAAAACCTCGCAGAAATAGAATATCCTGAAAGAAAATGTTTGTCAGCGGGAAAGAGAGAAAAGAGAAATAGAACAAAACAACTCTTGTTCATAACAAATCAATTACAATGACTGGTCTTTCTGCAGTCCATTAGTACGCTCAGGTAGTGTCCAACAGTGCCGCCTCTCAGTCTTCATGGAACACAGTCTCTGGTGATACGAGGTTCTCTTTGCCTTGCTCTTTGAAAACACAGTTCACTTGGAACACACAGTTCACTTTGCTCTCCACCTTGCTCTTTGAACACACAGTTCACAAACTGGATGAATGTGAGCAATAAACTACTTTGTCACGAGTTCTCTCCGGATCAGCGACCTTCTTGCAGTGGGACGAGTGGACCCAAGTTTCTCTTTCGGCGACCTTTAGTGCTGTCATCAAAACTTGGTATGGTCTTTCCCACCTGTCTATTAGGCAACCTGAGCGTAAGAACAATCACACAGTCTCTTGGTTCACAATCAAGACAGTTGGCATTTGGCATACCAGCAATCAACAGTTTCAAGTTCTTTTGTCAAGTTCTCAAATGCTGGCTCATCTCAACAAGGTACTGTACTGTCACCTCATTGGTGTATTTCTGATCATTGTGCGGATCAATCATGACATGAGGTTGTCTTCCAAAAACAACCCAAAAAGACACAAATACCAAAACCAAAATAAAAACAAATTTCGAAGAGGGTGATTCGTTAAGTGAAGATCTGGGAGTGGTTCCGAAGCTACATAATACTAGTGGCAGTATCTATGATCACAATAGTGCAATTTCAAGCTTTGCTCCTACTTCTAGGGATACCATTATCTACACACAAATTTCTGCGCAATTTTTTTTCTTTGCGGTAAACACAGCAGCATCCGTGGCGGCAGGAAATGCCTCTACCCAGTTTGAAAAAACATCAGTGCACACCAATACATAATAATAATTCCTAAATGGTGTTAACTGTACGAAGTCGATTTGTATTTCCTGAAAAGATCCGTCTGCAGGAGGGATATGGGATGGCTCTGTTGGTATTGTTTTACCAATATTCTTCCTCAAGCAAGTAAGACAGATAATTTCTCTCTTACCTGCATGAGAATAGAATCCTGGCGCACCCCAGTAGGCTCTCATCAGCCTGTACCTACCCTCTTTGCCTAGATGAGTCAGACCGTGTGCCACCTCAGCTAGACTTGGAAAGTATGCTCTGGGGGCTACTGGCTTACCGTGTCCACCTGATCACAGTTCTGAGGACTCCTGGCCATACCCCTTTGTCCTCCAGACTGCCTCTTCCTGCAGGGAACACAATTTTTTGTATCTTAATTTAACTATCGTGTGTTTGCAATGTAGAGTACCATGAGCATAACTCAAAAAAAGAAAAGAAAAAATAAATATCTCTAGAGGAGAGAAAGAAGAAGAAAATGAAAAAGAAAATGTCAGGTTTGCCATTCACCAACAGACATATCAGTGTCTATACAAAATTTCCCTTCACCAGTATTCCCATTTTCCACTCTTTATGCATGACAAGGCACACTGCAGTAATACTGGTGTTATCGTGCTGTTGAGATATACTGGGTTTGGGCAGAACTCTGAAGGACCTAGGCATGTGGAGTTTGAACTGTAATTGGGTCTATGTATTGTACCACCCTGTGTGAACGCAAAAGATGAAGAGGAAAACTGTAGAGAAACAGAATAGAGGTTGGTGACAGATGAGTTTGTAGAGGTGAAGAAGATTTTATAAAAATTTGACAACTGGATTGGGCACTACGGGGAAGTGATTCTCTACTTGGTCTACCCCCTTAAAAAAAATTTCTGTGTGTCTTATCTCTACTGGGACTATCCCAGCCATCAATCCAGTGTCCTGTCCATCCTAGGTTCATAGGGAACCCGGTATCTGTGAGTTAATTTCCTCTACCTGTGATGGACATGCATCTAGAACAGTGAAATGTAACATTAGTAAGTTGCATTTATTCTGTTCTTCCTATTAACAGAATCTGTGTTTTCTATATGGCTTATGATTCCTTACTATATGTCCCTTGGTCCCATCTATGTGTTTAATAATGTGGCTTGTGTTTTCTGTCTAGGGGATCTATATTGACTATGTGTCCTACTACTCCTACAATCTCTGGCAAAATGCCCTTCCTTCCTACAAGTGTAACATATTATTGACCATTAGGGATCTGGGGTTTGGACTGATGGGTCTTTCCTGTATGTGCCAGTATACTTACCATCCTCAACCTCTCCACCTCTTGATCTCTGCGCCTAGCACTATTCTGGTGATGTTCAATAGCACACTATCTAAGATTAGCTACTGTGACCTTTCCAATTTTGCAAAGAAGTCTGCATCCTGACACTCAATGCCTTATTGAGGCCGTCCATTTGCACAGAGACAGCCACCTCCCATTTGCCGATTTAGTGTTTACCAGTGGTCTTATCCAGATGCAGAGTTTTCTATTTCTGCAAAAGACAAAACAATTTTTTTTTTAACAAGCTTCTAGGTCATGCAAAGTATTTAATTCAATCCTTCTCATCCCGTATTAAGGGACTGTACGTGGTCCAACAAACATTTCCAAGCTCATCTTTACTAGGGGCATTACTAGGAATGAATACTTCTTATATGGTAACTGAAAGAAATACCCTGGGGTTACCTTGTCTCTATCCGCTTTCCTACTGGAAAATACTAATGTGCGGACAGGTTTTTCTCCATTTCTGACGTTACTTTCTTGATTTTTTTGTTTTTGTTTTATTTTTGGGTTTTACTATATATGTACACGAATGATACCATACTTACCTGTTCCACTGGTCTCAGCCACTTCCCCCACAGGCTACTGCTCTTCTTTTACCGGTTGGATACTCCTCTGGGTTCATGAGAAATGGCTGAAAACGATCAGGTCACCTTCTCCTCCTAAATAAAACTTCAACATTCATTAGTACATATATAGGTTACAGTCATATTTTTTATATTTTTATTATTTTCTATAGTTTGTATGCTGGCCGTAACTGCTTCCACATCTACATAAGGCGGTGTACTTGCATTCTCTTTTTTTCTTCCTACTTGGTTATTGTTGCTACAAGTTCAAACAGTTCTTATATTTCCATTCTTGTCTTATATGACTTTGGTTAGGTTTAAACAATTTGTATGTCTGACCCTTTGTTTTCGGGATTTTATCAGACATATTCTTATCCTTAAGTTCTGCAATACCTCTGGTTCAAAGCTGCTCACCTTAGGGAATGGTACCCTATCTTTGTCAGTCATACATACCCATTCATTACAAAAAGCCTCCGTGTGTGAACCATACTTTTCACACATAATAAACCTCGCTGACCCCCTGGGCCGCGGCACCTCAACTTGAACCCTAGTTTCTAAACGCCCACTGCTTGTGCAATTGGATCCCATCGCGGACTTTTTGCCAATAAACGCAATCCCCAATGCACACCGCAGATAGACGGTGAAAGACACCTAGCGCTTTCACTCGCTCCAACTCCGCTGAGTACCACGACTCACTCCAATAGTGAACACCGCGTACCCAGTGAGGCCCTATCTAGTTTCTATTTACTGGAAGTGTTTAGGAGTGACTTACCTATTCCAGTAAATATACACCACTGGAGATTTTCCTGAGAGAGACCAGCGAAAACTCCCTATATGCTTATACACAAATCACACTTGCGTATGCTCTATACAGCGCTAATGGTACCGCAATTTTACGCAAACGCTCGTAAAGGGGTATCCAGTTGCGCTATATATATCGCACCCACAAATGCACGGTCCAATCGTACAGCATATAGGTATTTGTTTCTTATCTGCCGTACGACCACGGGTCGTTGTACAAACTGGGACCCTCAGTCCGGAGCGTAATACCAAAAAAAACCTTTTTACTTCAATACTTCGCAATACAATGCACTATCACGCTCCTCTACAAATCACCTCACGATTTGCGTATTTCAATCTATATTAACGTGAGTCAGCCACTTCACGCCACCAAGCCTCCTCTTACTTGATGTACCAAGGGACCCGACTTCCGGGGTTCAGTTCCACTCACTCCTACGTTCGCTCGCTCAAGTACACTTTGTCTTTTCTGTACAGAAAATTTGGATTCATTCAGATAGGCAGCTTTACCCCAGAGGCCATACAGTTTTTAAACTAAATTTAGAGTAACCTGCTTTTGAAATCTGATAGTTATGTGCTATTGTATTAAATGTCTACTATCCCACCTTTGAACTAAACGACACTATTGTATAATTTGTACTCAGCGCCCGCATTCTTACGCACTTTGCGCAAACACGCGACCGTGCGTGTCTCTTACGCTGCGTGTGCAGTTCCGTACTTTGTCTGAGACACGTGTACAAAACCGTACATCCGCAGTAAATCACACAGCTCTATAAATGTGAGCAATAAAAACTACTATTGCCCACTAAACACAACACACACTTGTTCCGTATAAACCTTTACAACTAGGCCAGACTGTGTTTGTGCTTTACGCTTACTTCCTTAAAATACTGTTATTTCAGATTTACCTACAAATTTACCTATATAGCAACACATGTATCCTATTTCACACAGATCTATAATGACTCTAGCAATAATCAATAATTTAAATTATATGATTCAGATTGGATAGCTATCTTGCAGAACATACACTGATATAAATATACACATAATTATAATACTATTATATATAATATATATTTATATAATATATATCACTTGACTCTCATAGAACCCCCACACAGTGCACACCTACTGAATGAATGCATTTCCTTTAAAGTCTCTAATTTGCATATCAACAGAGGTTCATATGCCTGTTCAAGAGGGTAGTGGGACAGGTTAATTAACATTTCAATGTCTACCCTAAACTAGCAAGCAGAGTTACTGAATCCTAGAGGTAAAAGAAAAAAAAAAACTTTTTTTTAATCTGTATTCATCTCACTATTAACTTTCACTAGGCCCAGCTGAAACTATTTGTAATTGACTATGGCATGGGTTAAATAAATGCATTGGTAACTCATAAATGATGATTGATGTGACCAAGGAGAGCTGATTATTCTGGGCAGTGAAAATCAGCCATTTAGAAAAATGACCTTCCCAAAATGGCCGCTGCTCCTCCCCCTTCCACATCCATGAGGGTTACACAAAATGGTGGACAGGCCATGTGGTTAGTCCAAAATGGAGGACAGACCATGCGGCTTCCTTTGTCACAAAGAAATCACACATCATACAAGCACCTGAAGTTATTTTAGGCCTGAGTAAAAAAAAAACACTATATCAAGGCTATGCAGCAACTTTTAAATATACTTTTAAAACTACTTAAATAGATAAACAATCCAATCTGAATCAGACACAATATGACTTATTTGAACCTTGTTTTGCAACAATAAAAATACATTTTAGCATCTTAAATATTATGAGAAACGCATTGTCCCTTGAATTTCATATCATTGGCTTACTGATAACACAAAAATACATTAACGTGAATGTTATTTTCATCAGCTTCTCAATGCGTCCATGGGAGCTGGTCAATTACAGCCACATTTGTAATGTACAGTGCATCATTAAGACCCTGATATCCCGTAAGAGCCCTCATCTAAGAATGCCAAATTGATTTCTCACAAATATTTAAGATGCCCGCTCTAATATATATTGTAAACGCCTGCAACTCTTATTACCATATCCCATGAATGTGCGCTGTACATCGCACAACACTGCATCCCATAAGAGAAAACAATACACCCACACGTTATGTGAGTTCCAAAGCTCATTAATGTATATATTTGTTGTTAAAAGGATATGGATTCAATATATATTACAAAGTACAGTATACCTATAGTTACATGAATACAACTCACACAGTAAACAGTTAGAACATACAATTACATACAGTTATATGCAGTTTCAGTTACATGCCAGCGATACAATACCATATCTTTCTCATATAAGTTTGTCCCTCCATATGACTCTCTCTCTGTCTTTCCTCTGTAAAATCATGCAAGACCTCCATCTCCCTCTGAGACCAAAAAGGAACTAACTCTGAGACCAAAAAACAGGAACTACCTTCCTGTGTGACCAGCAAAATGTGTTAACTAGTTTCTGGGGGAGGGGTCTCTCTCTCATTCATGATTGAGTCACTATTCTCTTTGTATATGCTGATCAGGTTCAGCCTTGAAGACTGCCAAAGGGCTGTCCTGAGTTCCCTGTCCACTGTATCATTCATTGTTCTAACAAAGTGATTTTAGCTTTTATACATTCAATCATAATTATCCGCTGCAATGTCCTACAACTTAACAAGTATCAAAATAATCTACACACCAATCTGCTTGTTTTAATAGTAAACATGACAGGTGTATCTGGTTCCATTTAAATAATACACATTCATGACATTAATTCATTAAGTGATTTTAAATCATCATGATGTCTGGCGCTTGATATTATTATAATTATGTACTGTATGAAATAAGTGTCGAATCCATCTCTGTGGCATGTCCATGTAAATGCGTGTGTTACCATATATTGCTGTGCTCGTATTTGCAAGTATAGCGACTTAAATGTGTGTAGTTTGTATGTTCTCTTTATGTAATATTTTTTTTTTACTTTGACAGTGGGGAGATGGCAGAGGCACTGCAAAGCAATTTTCATCATATAATCCATTTGGCTCCACCCCTTCTCTAAAGGGGCGAGATTGCAAAATGTGGTGGGAGTGGGGCCTAATTATACGAGGTGCCTGGCCACACTAAACAACCTGAAGTCCTGCTGCAGTTCTGCATCTTATTAGGCTCCAAGTCCCAAAGTGTATCGTAAGTGAAAGGAAAAGCATGTGTATGGGGTCAGCATTACCACTATGTAAATGCATTTGCAATGAAGATAGATAGATAGATAGATAGATAGATACATCCACCTTCAGGAGCATTTTTTTTTAATATGGAAAGAATGTATATATGTATATACGGTATATGTATATACCGGCGTTTTGAGCACTGACTGGGGACCCACACCACCGCACCTTTTCAAGTTCAGTGCTTTTTACATGCCAATTGGAGCTCTCGAACTGGCATCCAATCAGGAGTGACTGCGTGGCCGCTCCTGATTGGTTGCAGGTCCGCTGCAGATTTGAAATAGTAGCAGTCATAGGAGCCATACCCGAAGGCTGCCGATCATAGCCTCCTCCTTTGCACTGCTGCCCACAGCCTCCTCCTCCACACCACCATCGTTGCCCACAGCCTCCTCCTCTGCACCGCTGCCGACCACAGCCTACTCTGCACTGCCACTGCTCATTAGGTAATCTTACCCTGCTGCCTCTCTCTCCCTAGTCCCTACTGTATGTCCTTGCTGTCCCTCTCTCTGCCACACTCCCCAGTCCCTGCTGTAACTGTACCTATGTCCCTCTGACACATTCCCTGTCCCTATGTCCCTCTTCCTGTCCCTATGTTCCTGCTGTCACTCTCCCTGTCCCTGAATTTATACTCATTCCGTGTGGCATAATATGAACTTCGACACATTCCGTGTGAATTGCGGCTCATACTGTATGGCATCATGTTAATTTTGGCTCATACTGTGGTTTCCGTGGCGGAGCTGGTGCGGAGGGAAGAAATGTTACTTACCCGCCGCTGCTTTGGATATCCAGGTATCCAGTGCCTCTCTGAATAGCGCCTCCCCGGTATAGGAAAGAGTCTCAATACTCTTCTTTGATTCTGTGTCCGAAGTCCACTGGCGAATCCAGAGACCTCTGCGTGCTGAGATAGACATAGCCAACATTCTTGCTGCTATAAGTCCTATGTCTTTCATGGCCTCTACCATGAAACCTGCAGAATCTTTAATGTGACCAAGGAGTAAAACCACATCATCCCTATCCATAGTAGCTAGTTCTTCTGACAACTTTTCAGACCATTTTACAATGGCACTAGATACCCATGCACATTCTATAGTGGGCCTAAGAATAGTACCTGAGGCCGTGTAAAGGGATTTGAGTGTAGTTTAAATTTTGCGGTTGGATGGTTCTTTAAGTGATGCCGTACCGGGTACAGGTAAAGTAATCCTTTTTGATAGTCTGGACACCAAAGCGTCGACCATAGGCAAGGTTTCCCATTTTTTCCTATCCTCTGTAGGGAATGAATAAGCTACCAGAATTCTCTTTGCAATTTGGAATTTTTTCTCTGGATTTAACCAGGATTTTGCAAATAGAGGGGCAGATGTATTAACCTGGAGAAGGCATAAGGAAGTGATAAACCAGTGATATGTGCAAGGTGATAAACACACCCGCCAATCAGCTCCAATATGTAAATTAACAGTTAGGAGCTGATTGGCTGGTGGGTTTATCATCTTCCACATATCACTGGTTTATCACTTCCTTATGCCATCTCCAGGTTAATACATCTGCCCCAGAGTGTTAAGTTCCTCTGAAGGTGGAAAAGTAACTTCAGGTTTTTTATGCAATTTAAAATAACCTTTCTTTTCTTGTACTGGGGTAGTGTCAGTCACCTCTAACACTTCTTTTATGGCTTGAATCATGTGTCTTATACTTTTAACCAGGGCAGCGTCAGCTATCCTGGTTTCATCTGAGCCCTCCCCCGTATCGGTGTCGGTATCCGTGTCGACTTGCATAATTTCAGCAAGTGAACGATTTTTTGCTGGTTTTGTAGAAGTAGAGGGTTCTGCAAACAAAGCACTCTCTACAGACTGTCTCCAAACCTGTGTTTCTTTCTCAGTATGAGACATTTTGTGGGAAATTTGAGATATCATTCCAATTATTCCCTTAAGCCATATAGGTTCATCCCGAGGGAAGAGCTAACACATTGCAATCCTGAGTCCCTAAAATGGTGTCCTCTAAGGATTCCACCTCAGCTGCACCCGATTCTTGAGACATGATAATGTGCAAAATGACACTCACACAAAACACAGTCACACAGGGATATGTCAGGGACAGTATTCCTACCAAAATCGTGAGAGTTCAGAGCCAGCCCCCACGCGGCCCTTTGAAGTTTTATATATGCAATTATATATGCCACCTCAATGCAATATTAACCTATAAGGTTATTCTACTATGTACTCCCCCCTTCTATAACACCCTGGTACCGCAGGAGTGAAGAGGAGGTCAGCGTCCTGTCAGCGTCCTGTTCCTAGGCTCTGCAGGTAGAAAATGGCGCTGGTGAGTGCTGGGTCATAGTGAGGAAGAAGCCCCGCCCCCGTAATGGCTCGGCTCTCTCCCACCGTTTTAGAGATTATACTGGCCTGAGGGATTAATGCTGGACAGCGGGATCTAGCCCCTGTACAGCTGTTGTCGACCAGTGTAGGGAAATGCTGGCTCAGAGCGCCCCTCTGTGCTCTGCACCCTTAAGTGTCATTGTGAGCCCGCCGGAGCACAGCCTGTCACTGCTGCGCTCCGTCCCTTATGCCGCCCTAAAGAAAACGCCAGCGTCCTGTTCTGACGGTCCGCTAACGGTATACTCACCACTCAGCAACTCTTCAGCATGTTAGGAGGTGGCGGCCATACTGCGGGACTATCTGGAGCTATGCGATCAGTACCCTCAGGAGCTAATGGTGTCCCGTCAGCGGCTAACGAGCCATTGAACTATGCAGGAAGTTGGATCTTGCTCCCCTCCTAACTCCCTCGAAGCAGGGAGGCTGTTGCTAGCAGCCTTCCTGTGTTGATTTAAAACCTTAGAATTATCATTTAGTGAAACCCTTGTGGGAGCTCCATTAGCTGCGTCCGACTCTCTCGGGCACAAATTCTAAACTGAGGTCTGTGGGAGGGGCATAGAGGGAGGAGCCAGCCCACATTATTAAACTTTTAAAGTGCCGAAGGCTCCAGTGGACCCGTCTATACCCCAAGGTACTAATGTGGACCCCGGCATCCTCTAGGACGTAAGACAAATAGTTTGTATTTTGGACCACTACTGGTTGCAATTTACTCCCCCAGTCAGGGGCGTAGCAGCTACACAGAGAGAAGGGATGGCTACGCGCAGCGCAGCTTCCGGCTCTCTATTTTGCCTGGTCCCCCAACTGACGTGCCTGTTTTCAAGAAACATAGGGGCATGCTGACTCATTGCATGTCCCTGTGAGCAGTGGCTGTGCCCCCGGTGACATTCGCACACATGCCTGCGGCACCCGCGCACACTCAAATGCCAGGGCTGAAAAGCAGCCCCAGTCCATCCCTGCCCTGGTGTAAGCGTAAAGCTGATAATGATGACTGTGTGCAGTTGGTTGCAATGCTGAGTACACATCTATTTATGCAAAACCCTTTAATCTCTTCAAAAATATGTTTTATTCTTATATTTGTAAACAATTTTAATTGGAGCTTCAAAGAAGAGTCATAACAGAAGTACTACAATATGCACATATTTCACATTGGATAACAGAAAAAAACAAACAAACAGTATGACATCATGTAGAGAAACAACAAAAGAGTACAAAGGCAATATCACAACCTGCTGTCCAACTTTTCACAATACACTACACACTCACTTTACACAAATAAAGACAGCTTCTGACTCAGATGGGGTTGGCAAAGCCTTCACATGTATTTTAAAGTGTTGTCATTAAAAAAGGATAAAAATAATGTTTGCATCTTTTTCACTCTTTATTATCTGCTCTATCCGGCCAATAACTGTGATATGTCTCCTATGTACAGCTACTGTACTTTTAACATTTTGCAAATACTTGCTGAAACCACACCTCCAGTCACAAATCAAGGTGGCCAGTCGCAGGCAAGCGAACTGAGTCGCAGCTCAGGATTTGCATTTACTGAGTCAGTCACAAAGATGCAAATAGATTTGCAGTCACAATATGCTATTCTGGTTACGACTGACTACATTAGGCAGTTTGTAAAATAAAGGTGTCTTGAATTAACAAGGGCATCACTAGAAATGTTGTATTCCAACTGCGGCTTTTTAAAGTGGTCTCACACACCATGAAATATACGTTATGGTAAGAACTTACCGTTGATAACGGGATTTCTCCTAAGTCCACAGGATCCACAGGATAACATTGGGATATGATGGCGCGACAACGGATTTGCACCAAACGGTCAAAGCTTTCGGCCTCCCAGCATGCAGCGGACCTGTCCATATATCCCTGTCTCCTGTCTCAGGCAAATCAGTTGTTTTTTCCAAAGCTCAAGGCAGGAGCATCATAGAGAGCCCTAAGCAGGCGAGAAGAACACACACACGCACACCCTTCCGTACAAGAAGGAAGAGGTTAGTGAGTAAAAGGATCCTCAAATCAGGTGCGTCAGGGTGGGATCCTTGTGAATCCTGTGGACTTAGGAGAAATACCGTTATCAACAGTAAGTTCTTACCATAACATATATTTTTCCAGCAGGGTCCACAGGTTATCCACAGATTACATTGGGATGTCCCAAAGCAATTTAGTGGTGAGGACGCTCCTGATTGGACAGGAGAATCCTTTGCCTGAATTCAGTGTCCTGAGAGGCAAAGGTATCAATGGCATAATGTCTAATGAATATGTTAATGGAAGAGCATGTGGCTGCCTTACATATCTGTTCTGCACAAGCACCACGTTGTGCTGCCCATGATGGACCTACCTTATGAGTAGAGTGAGCAGAGACATTAGCCGAAACAGGGAGATCAGCTTGAGAATATACTTCTGAAATCGTCATCCGAAGCCACCTCGCCAGTGTCTGCTTACCAGCAGGCCATCCTCTCTTGTGAAATCCGTAGAGAATGAAGAGAGAATCTGTCTTTCTGATGGCACTGGTATGATCTACGTAGATCCTTAAGGCACGGACTACGTCCAACGATGCATCTCTCGCAGAAAGGTCCGGCCCCTGGAAGGCCGGGACTACAATTTTTTTTGTTAAGGTGGAATTTAGACACCACCTTAGAAAGATACCCAGATTTAGTTCTGAGAACTGCTCTATCTGGATAAAAAATCATCAAATGAAAGACGACATAACAATGCCCCTACATCTGAAACTCTTCTAGCTGAAGCAATGGCCAGTAGAAAGAGAACTTTAGCTATCAACCATTTAAGATCCACTATTTTAAGTGGTTTAAATGGGGCAACCTGAAGGGCCTTTAGGACTAAACTTAAATCCCAAGGCACTATAGGAGGAACAAAAGGAGGTTGAATGCACAGCATTCCTTGGAAAAAAGTGTGCACATCCTGTAGGATAGCAAATTTCTTTTGGAACCATACAGTCAATGCTGACACTTGCACTCTCAAGGAAGCCACCCTTAAACCTTAATCCATTCCTGCCTGAAGGAATGCTAAGACCCTGAAAACTCTGAATGACCTAGGGTCAAATTTCCGATCACTGCACAACTGAATACAGGTTTGCCATATTCGGTGATAAATGCGAGCTGAGGAAGATTTCCTTGCTCTGATCATTATTTGAATTACCTGTTGTAAGAATCCTCTTGACTTCAGGATGAAAGTCTCAAGAGTCACGCCGTCAAAGACAGTTGATCCAGGTGTTTGTGATCACAAAGACCTTGAAACAGTAGATCTGGACATTGAGGGAGTAGGAATGGAGCATCCATCGATATCCCCTGCAGATCTGTGTACCAATGTCTTCTGGGCCAAGCCGGAGCTATTATTATCACAGCACCCCTTCCTTATTTTGCCTTTCTCATCACCCTGGGTAATATGGCGATTGGTAGAAACACATAGGCCAGATGAAAGTCCCATCTCACTGACAGGGAATCCGCAAAGATCGCTTTGGGACCCTTTGTTCTTGACCCGTATGTGGGAACGTTGTTGTTCTGACGGGACGTCATGAGATCTATCTCCAGCAACCCCGACTTGTCAACCAGGGTTTGGAAAACTTTGGGGTGTAAAACCCATTTGTTTGCATGAATGACATGTCGACTGAGAAAAGCCACTTCCCAGTCTAGGACTCCCAGAACGAACAAGGCAGGATGATGACGTTCTGCCCACTTTAACATGTGACTTACCTCCTTCATTGCTTTCTGACTGCAAGTTCCTCTCCGATGGTTGAGGTACGCTACTGGCATCGCATTGTCCGAGCGGATCTGAACTGGTTTCCCCTGAAGGATGTCCTTTGCCTGAATCAGTGCCATGTATATGGCCCAAAGTTCCAATATATTTATTGGCAGGCAACTTTCTTCCTTGGTCCACTGCCCCTGGAAACAAATCCTTCCTGACACCGCTCCTCAGCCCTGAAGGCTGGCATCCGTTGTCAGAATTTCCCAATCTGATATACAAAAGGGTCTCCCTTTGTCCAGATGGGATGTCTGTAGCCACCAGGCTAATGACCTCCCAGAGTAAGGACCATAGTCTGCATTTTTATTATCTGATGAAAACCATTCCATTTGGTAAGGATCAGATGTTGCAGAGGCCTCGAATGAAACTGAGCATACTCTACCATGTCGAATGTTGACACCATCAATCCCATCACACGCATTGCTGTGTGAATGGATACCTTTCAACTATGTAGCAGCTCCTGAATCCTTGACTAAACATTGGATATTTTGTTCAGAGGTAAAATTACTCTCTGAAGGCTCGAATCCAATACAGCCCCCAAGTGACTCATCCACTGTGACGGAACCAGACACGACTTTGCCAAATTTATGAGCACACCGTGGTTCTGCAGACAAGCTATTGTGCAATTCCTGAGACTGTGCCAGGATTAAAAGATCGTCGAGGTATGGAAAAATTCTTATCCCCTGCTGGCGGAGATAATCTGCCATTACCACCATAATCTTGGTAAATACTCTGGGGGCTGTGGCCAATCCAAATGAAAGGGCCTGGAACTGAAAATGTTCTTGGAGGATAGCGAACCTGTGATAGCGCTGATGGGACAGTGCTATAGGACATGTAGGTAAGCATCCTGGATATCCAGGGATACCATAAAATCAACTGGCTCCATGGCCAAAATGATGGAACGTAAAGTCTCCATATGAAACAGAGTCACCCAAATGTACTTGTTCAGCACTTTGAGATTAAGTATGGGCCGGAACGACCCATTTGGCTTCTGGACTAGAAACAGGTTGGAGTAAAAACCCTGTCCTTGTTGTGCAGGAGGAACTGGAATGATTACTTCTGACTGAAGCAATTTCTGAACTGCCTCTTGCAAAGCCCTGGCCTTCATTTCCACTGAAGATGGGCTAGTACAATAAATCTTTGAGGAGGGTGTTTCTTGAAAGCAAATGCATAAACGTGAGATACCGCTTCTTGCACCCAGGCATCTGTGGTAGACTGCGCGCAGATCTGTGCAAATTGAAGAAATCGGCCTACCACCCTGGGATCCCCCAGGTGGAGGCCCGCACCATGGGTGTGGTATAGCTCATAGACAGTTAAAAGATAGACAGTCATTAGTTAGACACTATATGGTCGACAGTCAAAAGTCAGACAGGGTCAAAAGTCAGAGAGTCAAATGTCAGAGAGTCAAATGTCAGACAGTCAAACGTCAGACAGTCAAAAGTCAGACAGTCAAAAGTCAGACAGGGTCGAAAGTCAGACAGGGTCAAAAGTCAGACAGTCAAAAGTCAGACAGGGTCATAAGTCAGACACACAAAAAAAATTTTTTTTTGTGTTTTTAAACATTTTTAACCCAAAATTGGTGAAATTTGTCCGCTCGCCACGCTTCGGGCTTGGTGTCTCATTCCGCTAAAAGGTAATAGTTTGTGTGAAATGGATAGTAAATGAGGCAAAAGTTGTAAAAAAACAGAAAAATCAAACATTTTTTTTGTGTCTGACTTTTGACTGTCTGACTTTTGACCCTGTCTGACTTTTGACTGTCTGACTTTTGACCTTGTCTGACTTTTGACCTTGTCTGACTTTTGACCCTGTCTGACTTTTGACTGTCGACCATATAGTGTCTAACTAATGACTGTCTATCTTTTAACTATCTGTCTATAGACAGGAACCCCGCACCATCAGGCTGATGGCTTATCTTCTGATTTAGAAACCGGTCCTCTGGTAGCCCAATGCTTTTAGTCTTACCAGATTTGTTGTATTGGGACTGTTTGCTATCACCTTTTCCTTTTGCTTTCCCTTGAGACCTAAAGGGCCGAAAAGCTGAATATTTAGGTTCGAATTTGTGTGTGGGAGGAAACTTCACTTTCTTGAAGTCTGCTTCTGACTCCAAAATACTGGTTAATTGTTTACCAAAAAGAATATCTCCAGTAAAAGGTAAAGACTCCAAAACCTTTTTAGATTCTGAATCAGCTTTCCATGTACGTAGCCAAATTGCTCTGCGAGCGGCTACTGCTGAATATGATGACTGAGAGGCAATTGTACCCATATCCAAGGCTGCTTCTTCCAAAAACATTGCAGCCTGTTTGATATGAGCAATATTAAATTTTTGCTCTCTAGATGCCATTGAAAGATCCCCTTCCAATGCATCAGCCCAGGCAGTCAAGGATTTTGCCATCCAGGCTGAAGCCATGGTTGGTCTTATGATTGCCCCAGACAGGGAAAAAATGATTTTTAGAAAACGATCAACTCTCCTATCCGTGACATTTAATGATGTTGAAGGCAGAGGTAATGTAGATTTTTTCACTAATCGAATGACATGCGTATCTACTTTGGGAGCCAACTCCCTCTTTAAGCAGTCCCCAGCTGGAAGAGGATAATTGGTGTTACATTTTCTTGGAATTCTAAACTTCTTACTGCGTGTAACCCAAGCCTCTTGCATCATCTCTGTCAGCTATTCTGACCCAGGAAACTCAGTCCTAACTGTTTTGGGACGTTTAAACATAGGTGCCTTAGATTTTAACACAGGCTCTGCTAATTCTTCTAAGGATAGAATGGCTTTCATCGCATTAATTAACTCAGATATGTCCACTGAGCTGAGACCTTCCTCCTCATCTCCATATGCAGAAAAGGAGCATGATGAGTCTTCATCCTCCGGTGATTCCTCATCTGAACCATGTGTAGACTGTGAAGATGTTGTTTCATGTCTATGTGATTTACTTACCACTGGTCTTTCAGCCTGTTTTTGTTGAGAGGCTGCTGCTTCCCCTGCTGGATGTAATAAACCCCAAGTGGATTGCTGCATGTAAGGGTTAATAGTGTAACCTATCCCTGGTACAGAGGTTGTAATTATCCACTCAGCTATACTGGATAATGTCTGTGCAAACATAGCCCATGGTGGTTCAACTTGCACCTGTGTCTGCCTTGGATTTTTCAAGAGACTTTGGTGAAAGCTAAAACAATTTACACACAAACCATTCTGAACCAGATCCTGAGAGGTTAACCCAGCTTTGCAAGACAAGCATGACATGAGTGTTGGTGCTGCTGTCAGTGTATTTTCCTCACACTTGTCGCTCTTACACATGATAAATAATCACACACTTGTACAGTGTAACTACACAATTTGTAAATGTAATCACTTAAAATTTTGTTAAAGTGACATACAATCCGACCCTACCCTGCTTTGCACCAGCACTGAGGATCGAAATAGACAGAAAAACTGACAGAATTATAGTAACGTCAGCAATCACACTTGCAATCAGTCACAAGTTATACATTAGTATAATAAGCAATATGAGCACATAATCAACTACAAATACATATCAAGTATGTAGGAGAAACATATTACCTTATATAGGATTTAACCGTATTCAGTCGCACAGTGAAAGAAAACAGTAATAATTATCAACTCATATGCATTAGGCACTTATGTAACTATTTCTACTCAAAAGGTAGATTGAGACTTAGGGGGTCATTCCGAGTTGATCGTGGCTGTGCTAAATTTAGCACAGCTATGATCAGGAACACAAACATGCGGGGGGACGCCCAGCACAGGGCTAGCCCACCCCGCATGTCTGTCCGGTCCCCGCACACAAGTACAAAAGCATCACACAGTGGCGATGCTTTTGTACTTGTTGAGTAACTCCTGGCCAGCGCAGCTCCTGCGGCTGACCGGGAATTGCTCGTCGCTGCCCCTGGTTGCAGCAGCTGCGTGTGATGTCACGCAGCCATTGCAGCCCGCCCCCGCACGGTCCAGCCACGCCTGCGTTGGCCAGACCATACCCCCAAAACGGTGGCCAAATGCAGCCGTGCCACCCCCTCCTGCCCAGCGACAATCATTACGCACTGAGGCGCCGGTGCATGCGCAATTCCGACCTGAGCACTGCGCTGCGAACTGCAGCGAGCAATCGAGTCGGAATGACCCCCTAATTGCTGTATTACCTGTGATCAGTAGAGTGGGATATAGGGAGACTCACCCCGCTTCCAGGATTGATCATTACGTTAGCGAACGCTGAGTGTATCCAGAAGCTACTAGTGTACACACTCGCCCCGTGAATCTACAGTGAACGCAGACGCCCATGTGAACACTGATGCACCAGTCACACAACCGCCTATGCTGTGACTGGGTCCCCTTAGCGTCTCAGATGGAAGCGGGAAAACAGTTCATGGTGGGAGACTCAGAGGAAACTGGTCATGAACCGGGGGGAGAGGTGGGCGGGAGAGCGTCTGACTCCCCACTGCTGACATCAACCCTAGGGATCATGGCCTCATACTACCCCTGGAGCCTATGATCCCTAGGGCGTATCGCTGGTGCACCCTAGGTGGCAGCCGCGTCAGCGACTGTTTGGTAGTCTACTCCCAAAACAGTGCGGCTGTGTCCGTGTTCCCCCTCTAAGTGGAACCGATGCCTTAGGTTCTCCCCGTGCTCCAGCCACAGCCTGGTAACGTCTGCTGGACCTGCTAGTACATCAGACACAGACACCTGCTGAAACAGCACTGTACTCATGGCTAAGCGTTGTCGCGACCCAGTTGGGAGTTGTTGGAGCAACTCTTTCTAAGATACGCATAAGATGCTTTTTAGGAAGATCACTCAAAAAAATATTAAGACTATAAAATAAAAAAGCTTACGGCTGCTAAAAACCAGCAGCCCACTGACCATGGTCCGGCTCCTAGGGCACCAAACAAAAACTGATTTGCCTGAGCCAGGAGGTGGGGATATATGGACAGGCCCGTTGCATGCTGGGAGGCCAGAAGCTTTGACCGTTTGGTGTAAATCCGCTGTCATGTCATCATATCCCAATGTTATCCTGTGGAAAACCTGTGGACCCTGCCGCAGAAAATAGGTTTCCTTAAATCTCAGTATATGATTGTCAGGGCTGTAACTAGGGTTGTGCGACCAGGCACTGGCGCACAGAGTGTAAGGACTCTGTGGACAGCATCATCACTTCCCCACGGCAATTACTTCTGGCTAGCAGTGTGCATGGAGCGGAATCCTACAGGTAGGATATCTGCTGCTGTGCTGCTGGAGCGTCCTGTGAGCGTCTGAGAGATGCTGGGCCACACTTAGACTCCCCGTACACTGTGAATAGCGCACGGCATCTATTCTCCCACTCAGGGGAGTTTTAAGAGCGGAGGGGACCCGCGTGCAGCCTCCATCGCGTGCCCCCTCCTCTCAAGCAGCTAGTAGACTCTGGCTTAAAGCCAGAGCCTACTGCATATGCGCCCGCGCTTTGTTCCCGTGGGTAGCCTCCAATGCGCATGTGCAAATCACTCAGAAATGGCCGTTGCGGCCAGTTTCCAAGTGATTTGTGCTCGCACTGCAGAGCTGCCACCGCAGAGAGGTAAGTATATTCTATGGGTGCAGTGTGTGCAGAGTGGGCCCCCCTGGACCTTGGGGCCCATGTGCACCACGCACACTGCACCCACTATAGAAACGCCAATGCTCCTGCTTCTATCCGCTGCTCTGTTATGCAGAGCCGCAGTGTGTGCTCCCCCCAACTGCTGAATGCAGGACAGTTGGGAGGTATGCATACATGTATCTATAAACATTATAGTCATAGTTATATGGTGCCGGTTGCCTGTCCTGTGCGACGTGACTAGCCTTCCTTAGAACCCCCCCTTCCACCACACACACTTATTAATTTCATTTATTTGTTTTTCATTTTTTATTTCTCATTCAAAAAAACTAATCATATTATGCTAAAACCATGTAACCATTTTATAATATCCTTTTATTGAAATATTCCATTCAGATTTCATTAGAACAATAATTATACGGTACTTACATATTGGCATAACTATCAGGATAACAGTTTGAGTATCAGCTCTTGGGAGAGAAGAACTGAACTGCTAGGCTTAGCACCATAGGGTTCTTCGAGTCCATGTCACTGGTGGTTTGTACAGACAGTCTCATTACTTAAAATATAATGTATAGTCCAGTTACTGAAACTGCTCATCACCTTACTGGTATTTACCGGTCTCCTGTGGACAACAGCCACATAGGCTGCAGAAAAGGAGTGACGGAGTTTGGGGAATTAATACTACATTGCTACAGGCACACCATCATTTCCATCATAAGCTAATTCCTATCTTCCAATCGTCTTTGATGGGTGGGGGGTTAAAGACATGGAGACTTTATAAGCTCATCTGTAACAGATCTGTCTTGCATTCTTTGCCCATGGCCAACATGTCACATTATTAATACATCTGACTGTACATAACATTGTGACACAGACATTTAGGTATAGAATTTGAAGGCAACTTGTGGTACTTTTAGAGTTATGACTTCAGTCACTCTTCAACGCACTCACACAGCTGACTACCAGCATCTGAACTCAAAATATCTCAGTAACTTCACACTGCAATGTCATTGCTCTGTCACCATCAGCTCCTAAAATTATCATCAAAGGATAATTCATGCATTGAATTAATGAATTGACACATATTTGTTTCTTTTATTCTAAACATTCATGTTATATTCAAAGTATTTATTTTTTGTTTTCTTTTAAGTGTGGTTATTTGTTCAGTCATGGCCCTCCCACTGTGTTACTATTTAGGAGGGTGGATGCAGACAATCTTTATGTTTTACAACACTTCTGGTGGGCAGGGTACCTAGCGTAGCCAAATCTTATCCCAACTCCTATACCAAAGGGCTTTAATAACCTTTGAAACATGGAGGTCTATTTACTAAGCCCTGGAGAGTGATAAAGTGGATAGTGCTAAACTACCAAATAACCAGCTCCTGTCATTTTTCAAACACAGCCTGTAACATGGCAGTTAGTAGCTGACTGGCTGGTACTTCATCCCTGTGGAGATCAAGGAGGAGTTGGGGGGGGGGGGGGAGGTTAAGGATGTGTGGCACGCCCCCTGGCTAGCAGCTGAAATCATGACTGCAATACAAATACAATTTTACTAGAGCTGTGGTTACAACCTGCAATATAAGGAGTGGCATGTAGCTTTTGTGCATGCCTAGTGGCAGCGTCTTTTCCTACCAAGTCTGGTGTGTGTCAATTTGATGACTCGATCAGTGCTCCAAACCAGATAGCAACTGCCAGCCATAAGAGACAGGTGTCTTAATATGAGGTGGGAGACTGTGTGCTTAGAAAGCTCAGTTCTTTCTCCTACTGGTTTTACTGGTTTTGTATATTTATAATGTGATTTTTTAACCTGACCACTTATCACTGGCGTTTCTATCATGGGTGCAATGTGTGCGGTCAACACGGGTCCACACCGCACACATTGCACCCATATTTTCATACTCACCTCTCCAAAGTCCACCGCCGCACTGCAGCGGCAGCTGTCGCGTAAAAAAATATATATAAAAAATGCCCACCGTGCATGCGCAGTTCGACTTTTGTCTCCAAAACACGGTGGGTGCAGTAGACTCCGGCATATTGCCGGACCCTGCAGCACCGTGGAGAGGAGGCCCCCCCCCCCGGAGTGTGCACACGGGCAGTGGCATTACAAGGTGGGTGCGGCCAGCACCCGGGTGTTACCCTTTGAGGGGTGACACCAAAGTGCCGGCTCCTGCTCAGTGGCAGGAGCTGGGTGCTGCATTAGATCATAACGTGCTGCAACCCGGCTCCTGTCACAGTGCAGAAGCCAGCACTGAAGATTCATCAGTCTCCCCCAGACCCACAATGTGCCGAAAACAGGGGTCAGGACTCGAAGCCACACCCCCTTTTCACCCGCAACCGCACCGGGTGTTTTACAAGTAAGTGATGCCTCTGCACACAGGCCCCCTTCTCTCTTAAGAGGCCCCTGCCACTTATGTTATATACATGAGGGAAAAAAATGTTTGACACAGAAAGTGTATTTTTTAGCCGCTCTCCCCTACAGCCTACACTACGGGCCTAATTCAAGGTTGATTGCAAAACAACATTTTTCTCTAATGGGCAAAATCATGTGCAGTGCAGGTGGGGTAGAGAGAGTTAGGTTTGGTTGAAACTGAAACCTAATACCCCTTTCAGACAGAACATGAAGTTACCGGGTGAAGCAGTTCCACCCAGTAATTTCATGAAACACGTGTCCTTTTTCTGTGTGAAAGGGTCAACCCATGTTGTAATTCCCGGGACTTCGACCCAGGAATTTACCAGGGTCGGAGACATGGGAATTATGAGACGGGTTGACCCTTTCACACAGACAAAATACCCGTGTTGATCTGCAAATTACTGGGTCGAAATTTTCGTCCCGGTAATTTGCATGTCTCTGTGAAGGGGGGGGGGGGGGGGAGGGGTCGGGCAGGTCCCGGCAGGTCCCATCAAAATGACCCGGCACTGAAATGTTGGGTAATTGCTGGGACATTCTGACTTTTCTGCCTGAAAAGGGTATAAATTGCAGTGTAAAAATAAAGCAGCCAGTATTTACCCTGCACAGAAACAATATTACCCACTCAAAGAAGAAAAAGGCCAGAGCGGTGGGAAAAAGAATGTCATCCTCCATTTACGACAATGCACCAGCCCACACAGCTCTTTCTGCAAAGCAGTTTTTGGTTGAGAAACAGATCGCAGTGCTAGAACACACTCCATACTCACCAGAACTCTCTCTTTTCCCTAAAGTCATATCTGTACTCAAGTGGACCCCTTTTATCATCAGTTACTGAGACAGCCAGGGCTGCTATCACACACATATACATATTATAGGAATGTTTTTTCAATAGGGATACAAGAGATAAGATCCTTTTTTATTCCAGGTACATTGACGATATTATCTTATTTTGGAGAGGTGATTATGAGAGCTTTGTGGATTTGATAGAGTCTATTAATAGTTTTGATTGTCCTATTAAATATACATATACCTGCAGTCTGGAAAGTATCTCCTATTTGGATGTGAATATTACATTGGAGGATGGTAAACTTACTACTTCCCTTTTTTCTAAGCCTATGGATAAGAATACTCTGTTGACCTATAGTAGCCACCATCCAGTGGCGATGAAGAGAAGTTTGCCTTACTCGCAGTTATTGCGTGTAAAGAGAATTACGAGTAACGAACAGGCAGTATCACGTGATCTTGATATGATGACAGTAAAATTTAGTGACAGAGGGTATCCTAGAACTGTTATCTGAAGCTAGGAAAAATGTTGATAGGACCACGAGAGAGTCTTTGTTGAAGCAATCGGAGAGGAATCAGGCCTCCGGTAAATTGCACTGGGTGAGGAGATATAATACCTCACATGATATTGTGGAGAAATCAGTCAGGAGCCTGTGGCCAATTGTTCAGGGCGACAGCGATTCTAAAGTGTTTAGACCTTTACAGGTGATGTCGTGCCTCAAGAGGGGTAAGAACATACGAGATTGGGTAGTTCACCCAGATATTACAGAGCTTATGCAATATGACCCTCGAGTACAGATTAAGAGTGGGGGTTGCTATAAGTGTTCTGGATGCACGACATGCCGGTTTATGATTGCTAGCAAATATTTCTTTCATCCTCATAGTGGCAAAAGGTATATGATAAGATCAGCGGTCACATGCTCAACGAGTTTTGTGGTGTATATGATTAAATGTCCTTGCAGTTCCTGCTATATAGGCAAGACGATACGTACATTTAAAGAGCGGATGACCCTACATAGGTCTTCTATTAGGGCGGCCTTGATGGGAAAGCCTTCTGAGCAACCTGTGGCAAGGCATTTTTTTGAAAATAATCATTCCTTGTCCAGCCTTAGGTACATTATCATAGACCATGTGCCTGATAGCCCGAGAGGAGGAGATCGACATAGGAGGCTCTTACAGATTGAGGTAAAATGGATACAGTTATTAGACACTGTTAAACCAAGAGGCCTTAATGACCATCTTACTTTTAACATGTATTGGTAATTAAGGGGTTACTTCATGTGATCTGATCGACTAATGAGGTTCCTATATTTTGGTGAACTAAGTAGAGTATTTCTTATGGCTGTATATATATATATATATATATATATATGTGTGTTTGTGTGTATAGGGAAACCTTGTAGGGATTTGAGATCGGACTTAATATGTATGCACAAGCACTTGTATATGTATGTTTGTATATATGTTGTATAGGTTTGTATTAACTTGTATTTATGATTATGTATATTGTTAGTATTTGTGTATGAATTAGATGTTGGTATTTTGAATATTGCTGCCAAACGGGCTGCCATGGATACAGAATGCCATGCTTGGCATTGTGATTAGCTACAGCGGGTTACTATGGTAACAGCAGCGGCGTCTGGCGTGCTCCGTGATAGGTGTGCGCTACAGCCGGCTGGTTATAAGAGATGCGGCGGCTGGCGCGCCCCGTGATTGGTGCACGTCATAGCAGACTGCGCCAGGGGAGTGGCGGGTTGTCAAGGCAACCCAGCGCAACTGCTAATGTGCGGTGTTCTCCCGGACTAATTAATGTTTTGATTGCTCAGCTGAGAGGAGTTTTTTGGCGCACTCGTTTGGCAGCAAGGAGGGGTATATAAGGTATGTTTATTGTCACTTTTCAATGGTTATGTGTATCCTGATGACGGGTTGAAATAAACCCAAAACGTTGATAAGAGGACCGTGTCCAGTATTCATTGCAAGTCCAGTGAGTGCCGTCCTTGGGTCTATTTGCATGCTTTGTTCTGACGCAGCACCGTGGCAAGCTTTACACTTGGGACTGAAGTGAGTGCCGACCTTTGGAAACTAATATATATATATATATATATATATATATATATACATACACACACACATACATACATACACACACATACACGTTTAATTTGCCGGCTGTCAGAATTCCGGCGGTCAGGATACCGACGCCAGAATCCCAACAGCCGACAATGCTACAACACCCACAAAGTGGGAATAGATCCTGTGGCGAGCACGAGTCACCGAGCCTGCAGTGTGGTAAGCGCAGTGAGCCCACAAGGGGTCTCTTAGCGCTCGCCCCGCAGCCTGCATTCTGGCGGGCGGGATGCCACTGTCGGGATGTAGATAGCCGGCATCCCGTCTGCCGGTAAACCATACTGAATCCATATAACATACACATATATGTCTTCTGAACACCGGCATCTTGATCGCCGGGATGCCAACTACATAACCAAAAATATAACCCTAAGGGGTAAATGTATGAAGCATTGATAAAAGTGGAGAAATGAGCCAGTGGAGAAGTTGTCCATGGCAATCCACCACCATTAAAGTAACATTTGTAATTTGCATACTATAAAATGATACAGAGCAGCTGATTGGTTGCCATGGACAACTTCTCCACTGGCTCACTTCTCCACTTTTATCACTGCTTCCTACATTTACCCCTTAATGTTTTATTGTTGTCTTTTATCTTTGTTTCACCTTCAGTCTTTTTTGGAGCTTCCTGTTTTTGACTTCTATTCAGTATTGTTGACATCTCTTTTTCCGAATTAATATAGAGATATATAAAAAGTCTTTATGTTTAGGATGTTGCTTAATAATTGACAATAATCAGACAGAAAATATCTTATTTTATTTTGAAAGTATTGTTATTGAATATTATTTAGTTTCTTTACTTTGTGTTCTGCTTAATTGCCTGTACACTTTACTGAATATAGGTTGTCAGCAATTGCAACAAAGTGGATAGGTCATAGCTCTCAGTGAAGAGGGTAGTTAGTTAATAGGATGTCACTGAAGGGCTGGATTGCAGTAATAGAAAGTGAAGGTTTCCGAGATATGCTACACAGAATGATTTTGCTGCAGGCCCACTCTAGTGTTAGATATTGACAGCTTTTGAAACTGTTCAGAAAATATTTTGGTATGTAGGTCAGTTGATATTCAGTAATATTGTAGTTAGAGAAATAACATTTATGTGTGTCCTTTACAGAATTAGGATCAAGGGTCCCTTTCCCCCATGAACACCTGCAGCCTAATTTCAAACTGATAAGCTACTGCTATGACTGTATTACATGTGACTAGCAGGTATATATCCATTTAAGGGGGATATCCAATTAGCCTCGGTAAAACATTGGGTGCGAAAAACTCTGATGATGTCATGCGGTGCAGCACACAGCCGGGCAGCATCTGAGACGAGTGCTCTCTGGTGCTCAGTGCTGCACAGCAGAAAATGCCACACGATAACAACTCGCTCCCACTGTCTGGGGGACACAGTGGATGTGGGGGCACCTAATGTGTGGGGGCCCAGGGCCGGCCGCCCCTTTCGCACCTGCTTTAATCCGGCTTTGCTGACTTCTATGGGACTCAGGTGCTAGGTATTGGTGATCAGCATTGTGAACACTGGGCTTATCTGCTGTTCACATTCACTTGTTCCCTGTAGAGTTAGTTACATTGGCTAGGCATTTGTGCTGTATGTATCTGTGTTGTATTGTTTGAATCTTCTTGTTATTGACCCTCTTTAGCCTTGACCTGCTTTTTTTGCTGTTATCCTTGTAATCTTGTATGCCACCTGAACTGACTTGCCTTGCTACCATTTTATCCCTGTTGTATGCCAACCTTAACTTGTGTTTGCGAGCCCGCTTGAGACCCGTTTGATTCTGATAGCTGTATACCCCGATTTTGTATAGTGCCTGATGATTCTTACATTTTTATGCTGTTTATACCATTTCCAGTATATCTAGCCAACTGCCTGATTTAAGGTATTAGGGGGGAGATTTATGTGTGGAAAAGTTAGCCATATCAACCAATTCACATCTATCTATCATATTATAGAATGTAGTTAATACATTCTAGCTAGAAGCTCATTGGTTGTTAGGAGGAGGCTTGATACATTTCCCTTCAGGGCCCCATTTAGTTCAGGTAGCAGAACTCGTTAGACAAGGGTGGAGTTGGCTCCAGCCAGTAGACCACACTGCTGCTCAGATTGTAGAGACGGTGGTTATTGACCAGTGTGTAAGAATCCTAGGACAGAATATGCAGTGCTGGGTCATGCGCGCAGAACCTCATAATTTAGAGCAATTCATTACAGTGTTGGAGCACTATGAGACCGCAGGAGACAGGTTAGAGTTGCCAGAAAAGACACCAGCGAATGGGCGACCAGCTAAGTTGGCACCCCAGTGGCCTGTGATCCAGTCTGTCATCCTTCAACAAGGAAACACTTCTGAGACACCAGGTTCGTTTGCTATGAATGAGGAGAGCCAAGTCATATAAGATGGGACTATCCCAGAAAAATAGAGCCTATGGTTGCTAGTATGGGTGCTATGTACCCCGCTTTATGCACAATGGTACCCCTGGATTCCGTTATTATGGGAAACCATGTTACTAAATGGCTGAGAACTCCCAGGTGTTAGAGACTCATGGAGGGAGCTGACCCTGATCTCAGAGGCTGTCCTGCCTAGGGCTTTCGAGCTTCTCTTTGGAAGCCTAGAGACGTTTTGGATATTTTAAAATAAAGCTGGGTACAGCAGAAGGTGCATGAATCAAATGTCATGGAGTTCATTAGAACACTGTATGAACGACTGTATAAAATAGGTTCTATTGTGAAAGAAAATCTTATAGAGCAGGGGTGGCCAACCAGTCAGTGACAAAGAGCCAAAAAACCTTGTTAGGTACGTCAAAGAGCCGACATCGAGCCGATGGCACACATGCAAAAATTGTGCCTGCTAGACCACACCCCTGGTATAAAATACACTGAAAAAGCCAGAACGACATAAAATATTTTTTTTAAAGCCAGATCCATTGAAAAAGCCACTTTCACAAAAAATAATTGAAAAAGCCAGATTCACATAATAAACTTCAGCTCCCCCATGTGTCACTACAGCCAGCACCTTCCTGTCACTCCAGCCGGCTCCCCTACCCTCCTATGTCATTCCAGCCAGCTCCCTCGTGTCACTCCAGCCAGCTCTCCCATGTGTCACTACTGCCAAGACCCTGCTGTCACTCCAGCCAGGTCTCCCGTGTGCCACTACTGCCAAGACCCTGCTGTGTCACTCCAGCCAGCTCCCCCACGTGTCACTCCTGCTAGCACCCTATGTCACTCCAGCCAGCTCCCCCGTGTCACTCCTGCTAGCTCTCCCATGTGCCACTCGAGCCAACACTCTCCTGTCAATCCAGCCGGCTCTTCCATGTGTCACTCCTGCTAGCACCCTCCTATGTCACTCCAGCCAGCTCTCCCATGTGTCACTACTGCCAAGACCCTGCTGTGTCACTCCAGCCAGGTCTCCCATGTGTCACTACTGCCAAGACCCTGCTGTGTCACTCCAGCCAGCTACCCCATGTGTCACTCCAACCAACACCCTCCTGTCACTCCAGCCAGCTCCCCCATGTGTCACTCCTGCTAGCACCCTCCTAAATCACTCAAGCCAGCTCTCCCATGTGTCACTACTTCCAGCACCCTCCTGTCACTCCAGCCAGCTCCTCCATGTGTCACTCCTACTACCACCCTCCTATGTCACTCCAGCCAGCTCTCCCATGTGTCACTACTTCCAGCACCCTCCCGCGTCACTCCTGGACCCTCTCCTTCCAGCACCCTCCTGTCACTCCAGCCAGCTCCCCCATGTGTCACTCCTGCTACCACACTCCTATGTCACTCCAGCCAGCTCCCCCATGTGTCACTCCTGCTACCACACTCCTATGTCACTCCAGCCAGCTCTCCCATGTGTCACTCCTGCTACCACCCTCCTATATCACTCCAGCCAGCTCCCCCATGTGTCACTCCTGCTACCACCCTCCTATGTCACTACTTCCAGAACCTTCCTGTCACTCCAGCCAGCTCCCCCATGTGTCACCCTTGCTACCACCCTCCTATGTCACTCCAGCCATATCTCCCATGTGTCACTACTTCCAGCACCCTCCCACGTCAATCCTGCCAGGACCCTCCTGTGTCTCTCCAGCCAGCTCTGCCATGTGTCACTCTAGCCCACCCTCATGTATCACTACAGCTCCCCCATCAACTCAAGCCATTGCAGCAGTCCCTAATGTGTCCTCTGTTTGCTTGTGGGTGTCTCACCTCTAGTATCTGACTCCTTCAGTTTTCAGTCCCTGTAGTGCTGCTGCGTGTCTGGCTGGGGGGCAGCGGGTTCTGTGTCTGTTGTGGTCACATGATTTAGAGTGTTGGGAGCCACATTTGAATAAAGAAAGAGCCACATGCGGCTCAAGAGCCACAGGTTGGCCACCACTGTTATAGAGGCTCAAAGTCGGCAGAAACGAGCCTATGATGTTTTTGCACAAGTTCAGAAGTTCCGTCTACCGGTGCAAGAGAGCAAGTTGTTTGCCCATTGGCATGGGCTCTACAAAGTAGTGGAACCTGTAGGACCAGTAAATTACCGGGTCAGGCAGCCAGTAAGAAGACATATGGAGCAAATATACCATATAAACTTGCTCAAGCCTTAGCAAGAAAGATGTCAAAACCTGTGCCCTTGGCTAGGTCACTTGGTTCTACTTCTGCCTGTGTGTGGGATACGTTCTCTGCGAGGCAGCGGAAAAGAGTAGAACCTGGTATCTGCAAGAAAAAAAGGATGGTTGCTTCTCTGCCAGAGTGCACCAAATTCATGGTGGTATCAAGAAGTCAAGCCTGGAAAGGTTTTTTGAAAGGCTGATTGGTCTCGGCTGTCGTGAAGAGAAAGCTGTGCTTCCCCAAGCTTGGAAAAGTGAAAGGGGAAGATATGTGGTGAGAGAGCTTGAGTCTCACCACAATTACCCACATTTCAGTGGGATCAGCTCCCTCCAAAGGAGAGGAAAACAAGACCTGCACATTCTGCACTTGCAGTAGAAGTGTGGTACTCCAGGCTTTCTGGATTGCACAGCTCCAAGTGGAAAAATAGAAGACCGGGTTTTCCAGCTCATCAAGAGTCAGCAGGAAGTCAGAAACAGGAGAGGGGGTTTAAAACTCCCAAACACATACTGTACATTGCATTGATGCCTGTTAGAGGCCAGCATATAGGCTGCAGTTTTATAGAGCCAGGGACTGTGGACATTGGCTGTGCCAGAAGAACATGGTGGATGGTGGCTGCAGGTCGTTGCAGCAGAATGACTGTTGAGCACAGGGAGTACAAAGATATTTACTTTAATTTGCTCATTTTTAGTTATGTACCTGTGACCAGGCCCAAGTCTGTGTATGCTCTGACCAGTGTCTGATGCTAGCAAAGACACTGGGGTAGATTTACTAAAAATCGTATTTTCCCGTTTGAGGTCAAAGTTCAATCACGAATGACATCGAAAGTGTAAATATGCAACTTTTTGAATTTAGTACGACTAATTTACTAAGCTGCCGTATTCTGCATTTTCGGTTTTACCGATGTCGATGTCATTCGTTTTTTTAGGCAGTGTTTTACATGAGTGACTTGTAAAACACTGCCGACTTTAATACAATGAATCTCGGCCGGATCTGAGAGATCCGTGCTGGGCTTCATTGTGCACCTTGTTAAAAAACAACAACCCAGTGTTAAATTTGTAAAAAAAAATTGAATGGGGTCCCCCCTCCTAAGCCAAACCAGCCTCGGGCTCTTTGAGCCGATCCTGGTTGCAAAAATATGGGTAAAAAAATGATAGAGGTTCCCCCATATTTAAACAACCAGCACCGGGCTCTGCGCCTGGTCCTGGTTCCAAAAATACAGGGGACAAAAAGCGTAGGGGTCCCCCGTATTTCTGAAACCAGCACCGGGCTCCACTAGCCAGATACATAATGCCACAGCCGGGGGACACTTTTATATAGGTCCCGGCGGCCCTGGCATTACATAACCAACTAGTCACCCCTGGCCGGGGTACCCTGGAGGAGTGGGGACCCCTTCAATCAAGGGGTCCCCCCCCTCCAGCCACCCAAGGACCAGGGGTGAAGCCCGAGGCTGTCCCCCCAATCCAAGGGCTGCGGATGGGAGGCTGATAGCCGTTTTGTAAAAAAATTAATATTGTTTTTAGTAGCAGTACTACAAGTCCCAGCAAGCCTCCCCCGCAAGCTGGTACTTGGAGAACCACAAGTACCAGCATGCAGAGGAAAACCGGGCCCGCTGGTACCTGTAGTACTACTACTAAAAAAATACCCCAATAAAAACATAAGACACACACCTTGAAAGTATAACTTTAATGCATACATCCACACCTCCATATACACATACTTACCTTATGTTCACACGAGGGTCGGTCCTCTTCTCCATGTAGAATCCATGGTGTACCTGTGGAAAAAATTATACTCACAAAATCTAGTGTAGAAGGCTCTTCTTCTTTTAATCCATTTGTAATCCAGGTACTTGTCAAAATAAAAAAACGGACACCCGACCTCGCACTGAAAGGGGCCCCATGTTTTCACATGGGACCCCTTTCCCCGAATGCCAGAAACCCCCTCTGACTTATGTCTTAGAGGGTTCCATCAGCCAATCAGGGAGCGCCACGTTGTGGCACCCTCCTGATTGGCTGTGTGCTCCTGTACTGTATGACAGGCAGCACACGGCAGTGTTACAATGTAGCGCCTATGCGCTCCATTGTAACCAATGGTGGGAACTTTGTGGTCAGCGGTTGACCGAAAGTAACCTCACCGCTGACCACAAAGTTCCCACCATTGGTTACAATGGAGCGCATAGGCGCTACATTGTAACACTGCCGTGTGCCGCCTGTCATACAGTACAGGAGCACACAGCCAATCAGGAGGGTGCCACAATGTGGCGCTCCCTGATTGGCTGATGGAACCCTCTTAGACTTAAGTCAGAGGGGGTTCCTGGCATTCGGGGAAAGGGGTCCCATGTGAAAACATGGGGCCCCTTTCAGTGCGAGGTCGGGTGTCCGTTCTTTTATTTTGACAAGTACCTGGATTACAAATGGATTAAAAGAAGAAGAGCCTTCTACACTGGATTTTGTGAGTATAATTTTTTCCACAGGTACACCATGGATTCTACATGGAGAAGAGGACCGACCCTCGTGTGAACATAAGGTAAGTATGTGTATATGAAGGTGTGGATGTATGCATTAAAGTTATACTTTCAAGGTGTGTGTCTTATGTTTTTATTGGGGTATTTTTTTTAGTAATAGTACTACAGGTACCAGCGGGCCCGGTTTTCCTCCGCATGCTGGTACTTGTGGTTCTCCAAGTACCAGCTTGCGGGGGAGGCTTGCTGGGACTTGTAGTACTGCTACTAAAAACAATATTCATTTTTTTACAAAACGGCTATCAGCCTCCCATCCGCAGCCCTTGGATGGGGGGGACAGCCTCGGGCTTCACCCCTGGTCCTTGGGTGGCTGGAGGGGGGGACCCCTTGATTGAAGGGGTCCCCACTCCTCCAGGGTACCCCGGCCAGGGGTGACTAGTTGGTTATGTAATGCCAGGGCCGCCGGGACCTATATAAAAGTGTCCCCCGGCTGTGGCATTATGTATCTGGCTAGTGGAGCCCGGTGCTGGTTTCAGAAATACGGGGGACCCCTACGCTTTTTGTCCCCCGTATTTTTGGAACCAGGACCAGGCGCAGAGCCCGGTGCTGGTTGTTTAAATATGGGGGAACCCCTATCATTTCCCCCCCCCATATTTTTGCAACCAGGGCCGGCTCAAAGAGCCCGAGGCTGGTTTTGCTTAGGAGGGGGGACCCCACGCATTTTTTTTTAAAGAAAATAACACTTTCCCATCCCCTTCCCACTGATAAACATGCACGGATCTCATGGATCCGTGCATGCCTATCCAAACACGGGATAAAAAAGCAGGTCTGTTTTTTTTTTAGCACTTTTTCACGAATTGTATTTCTGCACGGCAGTGTTTGGCTATTGGCCCTCATTCCGAGTTGTTCGCTCGTTCTTTTTCATCGCATCGCAGTGAAAATCCGCTTAGTACGCATGCGCAAAGTTCGCACTGCGACTGCGCCAAGTAACTTTACTATGAAGAAAGTATTTTTACTCACGGCTTTTTCTTCGCTCCGGCGATCGTAATGTGATTGACAGGAAATGGGTGTTACTGGGCGGAAACACAGCGTTTCAGGGGCGTGTGGCAGAAAACGCTACCGTTTCCGGAAAAAACGCAGGAGTGGCCGGGGAAACGGTGGGAGTGCCTGGGCGAATGCTGGGTGTGTTTGTGACGTCAACCAGGAACGACAAGCACTGAACTGATCGCACAGGCAGAGTAAGTCTGGAGCTACTCTGAAACTGCTAAGTAGTTAGTAATCGCAATATTGCGAATACATCGGTCGCAATTTTAAGAAGCTAAGATTCACTCCCAGTAGGCGGCGGCTTAGCGTGTGTAACTCTGCTAAATTCGCCTTGCGACCGATCAACTCGGAATGAGGGCCATTGTCGGCAGTGTTTGTGATTTGCACTTTTTAGTAAATTACCGATTTCTACCAAATTGCAGGCGTATTTGACCGATGGTGTATTGATTCGTGATTTTTTTCCTAGGACTTCCAAAATATTACGAATGCCCTCATCACTGCCGAGATTTTTGCTTAGTAAATTACCGAAATGACACTTTGAAGAAAAAACGGCATCTCGGTCAAAATCGGGACCTTAGTAAATATACCCCACTGTGTTTTACTGGAAGACCTGCCTACTTATTTCAAGTACCCATTTAACATTATATATATATATATATATATATATATATATATACACACTGCTCAAAAAAATAAAGGGAACACTAAAATAACACATCCTAGATCTGAATGAATGAAATATTCTTATTAAATACTTTGTTCTTTACATAGTTGAATGTGCTGACAACAAAATCACACAAAAATTATCAATGGAAATCAAATTTATTAACCCATGGAGTTCTGGATTTGGAGTCACCCTCAAAATTAAAGTGGAAAAACACACTACAGGCTGATCGAACTTTGATGTAATGTCCTTAAAACAAGTCAAAATGAGGCTCAGTAGTGTGTGTGGCCTCTACGTGCCTGTATGACCTCCCTACAACCCACACAAGTGGCTCAGGTAGTGCAGCTCATCCAGGATGGCACATCAATGCGAGCTGTGGCAAGAAGGTTTGCTGTGTCTGTCAGCGTAGTGTCCAGAGCATGGAGGCGCTACCAGGAGACAGGCCAGTACATCAGGAGACGTGGAGGAGGCCGTATGAGGGCAGCAACCCAGCAGCAGGACTGCTACCTCCGCCTTTATGCAAGGAGGAACAGGAGGAGCATTGCCAGAGCCCTGCAAAATGACCTCCAGCAAGCCATAAATGTGCATGTGTCTACTCAAACTATCAGAGACAGACTCCATGAGGGTGGTATGAGGGCCCAACGTCCACAGGTGGGGGTTGCGCTTACAGCCCAACACCGTGCAGGATGTTTAGCATTTGCCAGAGAACACCAAGATTGGCAAATTCGCCACTGGCGCCCTGTGCTCTTCACAGATGAAAGCAGGTTCTCACTGAGCACATGTGACAGACGTGACAGAGTCTGGAGACGCCAAGGAGAACGTTCTGCTGCCTGCAACATCCTCCAGCATGACCGGTTTGGCAGTGGGTCATTAATGGTGTGGGGTGGCATTTCTTTGGGGGGCCGCACAGCCCTCCATGTGCTCGCCAGAGGTAGCCTGACTGCCATTAGGTACCGAGATGAGATCCTCAGACCCCTTGTGAGACCATATGCTGGTGCGGTTGGCCCTGGGTTCCTTCTAATGCAAGACAATGCTAGACCTCATGTGTCTGGAGTGTGTCAGCAGTTCCTGCAAGATGAAGGCATTGATGCTATGGACTGGCCCTCCCGTTTCCCAGACCTGAATCCAATTGAGCACATTTGGGACATCATGTCTCGCTCCATCCACCAACATCCATTGCACCACAGACTGTCCAGAAGTTGGCGGATGCTTTAGTCCAGGTCTGGGAGGAGATCCCTCAGGAGACCATCCGCCACCTCCTCAGGAGCATGCCCAGGCGTTGTAGGGAGATCATACAGGCACGTGGAGGCCACACACACTACTGAGCTTCATTTTGACTTGTTTTAAGGACATTACATCAAAGTTGGATCAGCCTGTAGTGTGTTTTTCCACTTTAATTTTGAGGGTGACTCCAAATCCAGAACTCCATGGGTTAATAAATTTGATTTCCATTGATAATTTTTGTGTGATTTTGTTGTCAGCACATTCAACTATGTATAGAACGAAGTATTTAATAAGAATATTTAATTCATTCAGATCTAGGATGTGTTATTTTAGTGTTCCCTTTATTTTTTTGAGCAGTGTATATATATATATATATATATATATATATATATATTTTTTTTTATTTATTCAATTGTAATCTGCACTCATATCGGGAATACTTCATCTGTGGGGTGCTCCACAAAGGCAACAGTCAATGTTCCACAAATACATCCAAAGGTCTGTTAGACCATATAGAGGGCACTTGCCACACCAATAAAAAGTTAAATGTTGCTTTATTTGGTCATCAGCATCATAAGTACAGTCGACGTTTCAACCCACACAGGGTCTGTCAATACAGACAATCAGGACATCCTACCACCAAGAGGACCAGAGGCCTCCCAGGCTCCTATATATACCTGACATCTATTACAATAATTGTTCAGCAGATTGGATACACAAAGGAACTAATGCTAGTTACAGGGTTTACATTCATACATCAGATCTAATATAGAAACACAATGCATATACTCTAATAACAAAATTATCATAGAACTATCATTTATAAAGATGAATATCACCCATCAGGGTTCAAGCTGTTAAACTATTAGCATTAACAGAACTGTGGCTGTATAAAATAGGATTTTAATTACCTGTTACTTTAAGTAATGTTGTTGGTTCAGCTGTTGCTGTTCCTGTTCAAGTTTAGTTAGCATGGCTTTCATCTTGTTTGTGTGTGCTGGTTCGAATCTCACCACTGTTCTGTTACATCCTTCCTCAGGATATATCCGTCCCCTGGGCACAGTTTCTTAGACTGAGTCTGGTAGGAGGGGCATAGAGGGAGGAGCCAGTGCACACTATTGATTTCTTAGTGTCCAAGGCTCCTAGTGGACCCGTCTATACGCCATGGCACTAATGTGGACCCCAGTATCCTATACAGACTATGAGAACAGGATGTACCGGTAGGTAATTAAAATCCTATTTTCACTTACGTCCTAGAGGATACTGGGGTCCACATTAGTACCATGGGGATGTACAAAAGCTCCCAAACCGGGTGTGAGAGTGCTGAGGTTCCTGCAGAACTGATTGACCAAACTGAAGGTCCTCAGATGCCAAAGTATCGAACTTGTAGAATTTAGCAAACGTGTTCGAACCCGACCAAGTAGCTTCTCGGCAGAGCTGTAAAGCCGAGACACCCCGGGTAGCCGACCAGGAAGAACCCACCGACCTAATAGAGTGGGTCTGTACTTTAGGAACCGGCAATTCTGCTGATGAATAAGCATGCTCTATAGTAAGCCTGATCCAGCGAGCAATAGACTGCTTTGAAGCAGGATACCCAATTTTCTTGGGATCATAGAGAACAAACAGCAAGTCAGATTTCCTGTGACGAGCTGTCCGCTTCACATAGATCTTCATAGACCTTACAACATCCAAGGACTTTGAGGTAGCAGAGGTGTCAGTAAGCACCGGAACCACAATAGGTTGGTTGATATGAAACGCAGACACCACCTTAGGAAGAAATTGCTGATGAGTTCTGGGTTCAGCTCTATCTTCATGAAAAATCAAATAGTGGCTTTTGTGAGACAACGCCCCCAGTTCCGACACACACCTTGCAGAAGCCAAGGCCAACAGTATAATGTTCTTCCACGTAAGAAACTTTACGTCCACCTCCTGTAAAGGCTCAAACCATTCCGATTGTAGGAACTGGAACACCACGTTAAGATCCCATGGTGCCGTGGGAGGCACTAGGGCGATTGGATGTGCAGAACCCCCTTCAAGAATGTCTGAACCTCAGGGAGGGAAGCCAATTGTTTCTGGAAGAAAATGGATAAGGCTGAAATCTGGACCTTCAAGGAGCCCAAACGTAGGCCCACATCCACACCCAACTGTAGAAAAAGGCGAAGACGTCCCAGCTGAAATTCCACTGCAGGAAATTTCCTGTTTTCACACCACAAGACATTTTTTCAAAATACGATGGTAATATTTAGACGTTACCCCTTTCCTGGCTTGGATCAGGGTTGGAATAACCTTGTCCAGAATGCCTTCCCGGGCTAAAATTTGATGCTCAACTTCCATGCTGTCAAACGTAGCAGTGGTAAGTCTTGATAGATGAACGGCTCCTGTTGTAGAAGATCCTGTCGAAGAGGTAGAGGCCACGAGTCCTCTAGGAGCATCTCCAGTAGATCAGCGTACCAGGCCCTTCTTGGCCAATCCAGAGCAATGAGAATTGCTTGAACCTTTTCCCTTTTTATGCTTTTGAGAATTCTTGGGATCAGTGGAAGAGGTGGAAACACGTAAACCATCTGGAAGACCCATAGAGTCACTAGAGCATCCACCGCCACTGATTGCGGGTCCCTCGACCTGGAACAATACCGCTTTAGCTTCTTGTTGAGACAAGAAGCCATCATGTCTATTTGTGGAATTCCCTACCGACGTGTTAAGGACTCGAACACCTGCGGGTGAAGGCCCCACTCTCCCGGGTGAAGGTTGGGTCTGCTGAGGAAGTCCGCATCTCAGTTGTCTACTCCCGGAATGAAGACTGCAGACAGCGCCACCGTGTCTTTCTGTCCAGAGGAGAATTCTTGTTACCTCTGACATTGCTGCTCTGCTCTTCATTCCGCCCTGTCGGTTTATGTACGTTACTGCCGTCACATTGTCCGACTGAACCTGAATGGCTTGATCTTTAAGAAGATGTTATGCTGGGGGGCGTGGCCTAACTCTCACACTGAGAAGACGTGCCTGTTACCTGCTCCTGAGAGCAAACCACCAAACTTCCCTCAAAATAAATTGGCTCCCTCCCTGGGTCCCTGGAATTACCCCAGGCAACCTTCCTTACCCTGCTGTACCTGCTGGGGGGATCCCGCGGAGTCGGGGAGCGCTTCTCAGCCCTCCTGCAGACTGCGGCCTTCCCCTCAGCGCGAAGCCGGGACCTGGAGTTCGGACAGTGGCCGGGCGAAGCATCCGGGGACGTGCTGCTGCCTCGAGGACCCTCTTTGGACCCCTGGAGAGTTCCTGGCGACCAGCCCGACAGCGCCTACGGCCCCCACCCACCGCGCCTCGGCCTCGGTGCACGGGACACGGAGCGGGAGACGCGGCTCTTCCGGACAGGGACGGAGACGGAGCGGCGGCCATCTTGCCTCCGGCTGTGCACCTCGGGCAGAGGACGGGATCCCGGCCGGGTAAGCTGCAGCACCCCTCCCCTCGATCGCTGGTCCCCTTGCCGCGGAGACAGCCGGCTCCCATTACCGCTGGGCTCAATCACTCTGAGCTCCAGCCGCTGCATCTCCCGCCAGCCGCCAGCCACTAGCCACCTCCCGCCCCACAGTGTGTTAGGCGCCGGGGTCCGCTCGTCGGTGCGGCCCGGCGCCTAGCAACCAGGGACGCCGTGCGCGTACAGCCACCGGCTCCCTGGCAACGCTAGACGCCGGGCGCACGGACCCTAGCAACGGGGACGCCACTGGCGGACCGCGTTCCCCGTTGCTGGGTCCATTTAAATTAATAAGGGCACCTGTTTCCTGGCCGTGCAGCAAGGCAGCTGCACGGCATTTAGTCCAATCAGCCTCTAAACAGCTGATTGGAGGACTCCCTGTTAAGTACACTTCCAGGGCTTCTCAAAGACGCCGGTAATAGCTTCCTGCATGCTGTATCTGTTTGCTGAGAGTGTTTCCAGTCCTGCTGTACCCGGTCGTTCCTGTCCTCAGTTGTCCTGTACTCGGAAATCGTCATCTGTTCCTGGAGTCCTGACTGAGCACCTTTAAACATCCAGTGGTGTTCGTGAGTCACGGCGTAGCCGTGTGTTGCGGCTTGGCCGCTTTATTACTTATTATTTATTATTTGTGTTTCGGAGCTTTTGCGGAGGATTCCGCTCCCACAGATCCACTCTGGTATCCAGCGGTGCTGGGTAGGAGTAACGGACTAGTGGATTTTGGTTGTCCTTTTATCTGGCGGTTTTTCCGCGCATACTTCTGGTTTGGTTAGTTAGCTTGTTGCCCCTGGCCTGTTGTCAGTCAGAGGTCCTCTTGTCATCATCCTGCCTCGGATTTCCCTTTGTCTCTCACTAAGACCGGGGGGCACCGGAGTTGGGCAGACATAATCCGCCTTTCAAACGTGGCTGCCAGGGGCTCAAGAAACCATAGTCTCGCAAGGGATTTCCGATAGCACGGGTGAGACAATAGAGTTAGGGCGACAGGGGCAACTAGTCTTTCCAGCTCCCGTAACCAGCATTCCCTTCCAGTGCTCTGGCCATTGCCATGAGATCTCCTCCGGTCAGGAGTACTGGAATCATAACATTATTACCGGTTAAACCAAAACTTAAAATTAAACAGGGTTTAATTTTTTACTTATTCAGTTTTGTAAGAGTTATCGGCCTCATGAATCCCACAGGTTTAGGGCCAAATCCTGGTCAGCTCCTAGTCAGCCAGATTCAAGAACTTACTCAGATGGTTCAGGATCTTTCCCTTTGGGTGAAGTCGCAGGAAGATCTTTTACGAACTTCCCCGAGGGTAGTCCCTGAACCAAAAATGCACTTGCCTGACCGTTTTTCTGGTGATAGGAAGGAGTTTTTTAATTTTAAAGAATCCTGTAAACTTTATTTTCGTTTAAGACCGATCTCCTCAGGTACTGAATCTCAGCGGGTCGGAATTATTATTTCTTTGCTCCAGCGGGATCCTCAGACCTGGGCATTCGGTTTAAAAGCAGAGGATCCGGCGTTGTTGTCAGTAGACGCCTTTTTTGGGTCTTTAGGGCTTTTGTATGATGACCCTGATAGAGAGGCATCCGCTGAGAGTCAGTTACGCGCTCTCAGACAGGGTAGAAATCCTGCAGAGGTTTTTTGTACAGAGTTTCGCCGTTGGTCGAACGACTGTGGCTGGAATGACCCAGCCCTGCGCAGTCAGTTTCGCCTCGGCTTATCAGAGTCTATAAAAGACAGTCTCCTTCAGTATCCCGCTCCTGAGACTCTCGATAAACTCATGGAGCTTTCTATTAAGATTGATCGTCGTCTCAGAGAGCGGAGGGCTGAAAAAGGAGCACCTGTCAGGTCTACTCCATGTGTATTTTCCATTCCTGAGGACGTAGAGGAGCCCATGCAGATGGGTCTCTCCCGGCTGTCTCCAGAAGAAAGAGCCAGAAGGCAAAACTCTGGTCTTTGTTTGTACTGTGGGGGTAAGGGACATTTTGCCCGTAATTGTCCGAACAAGTCGGGAAAACGCCTCGACCAAGTGAATTGTGAGGGGGTTCACTTTGGTCTGCAGCTTATCTCCTCGAATAACTCCCTTTTAGTCCCAGCTAAAATTTCCTTTGGCAGCCTCAGTTCTTCGGTGTCGGCTTTTGTTGACAGTGGAGCTGCAGAGAACTTTATGGACTTAACGTGGGCCAAGGCCTTAGGTATTCCTCAGTTAGCCTTGGGTAGGTGTATCACCATGCATGGTTTAGATGGGAGTCCCTTGTCCAATGGGGGTATTTCCCTCTGTACACCCCCTGTACTACTTACGGTAGGAGCTCTTCATTCCGAAAAGATCGAGTTTTTCCTTACCCATTGCCCAGCAGTTCCAGTGGTTCTGGGTCACCCTTGGCTGGCCTTTCATAATCCCATCATTGATTGGCACTCGGGGGAGATTTCACAATGGGGTACCATCTGTAATAAGGAATGTATTACGTTTCCCGTCAGAATAGCTGCTGCCATTCCCGAACTCATTCCCGTGGATTACCAGGACTTTGTTGATGTGTTTTCCAAGGGCAATGCGGACATTCTGCCTCCCCATCGGCCTTATGATTGTGCTATTGAGCTAATTCCTGGTGCCACATTGCCAAAGGGAAGGTTATATGCATTATCCGGGCCAGAAACTGCGGCCATGAATGAGTATGTTAAGGAGAGCCTAGGGAAAGGATTTATCAGGCCATCTAAATCCCCTTTAAGTGCAGGCTTCTTCTTTGTGGAGAAAAAAGATGGATCACTCAGACCTTGCATTGACTTTAGAGCCCTGAATAAGATCTCAGTTAAAAATACTTACCCTCTGCCACTGATTTCTGTCCTCTTTGATCAGCTGCGTTCGGCTGTGATTTTTTCTAAAATTGACCTGAGGGGAGCGTATAACCTCATTCGAATCAAGTCGGGAGATGAGTGGAAGACGGCTTTCAGTACTCAGTCGGGTCACTACGAGTATCTGGTGATGCCGTTCGGCTTGTCTAACGCTCCGGCAGTTTTCCAGGATCTCATTAACGATGTGCTCCGTGATTTTCTAGGAAGATTCGTGGTCGTTTACTTAGACGACATCCTGATCTATTCTGATTCAATTGAACAACATGTTACCCAGGTGCGTCAGGTTCTTCAAAAATTACGTGAAAATCATCTATATGCCAAGCTGGAGAAGTGTGAGTTTCATGTCACGGAGGTATCCTTTTTAGGGTACATTATTTCCCCTCGGGGATTCTGTATGGAACCTAAGAAGCTCCAAGCCATCCTTAGTTGGGCGCAACCCACCAACTTAAAAGCAATTCAGCGCTTTTTAGGGTTTGCGAATTATTATAGAAGATTTATTCATTCTTTTTCCGACCTGGTTGCTCCCATTGTGGCACTGACTAAGAAGGGAGCGGATCCTACCAACTGGTCACGTGAAGCTGAGTTATCCTTTCAGGCCTTGAAACAAGCTTTTGTCTCAGCTCCAGTCCTCAGACATCCCAACCCAGAATTGCCCTTCATTGTTGAGGTTGATGCCTCGGAGGTTGGAGTGGGGGCTATCCTATCTCAGAAGGATCCGGACTCTCTGGAACTACATCCTTGTGCCTTTAAGTCCAGGAAATTCTCATCCGCTGAATACAACTACGATGTTGGTAACCGGGAGTTACTGGCTATTAAATGGGCTTTCGAGGAGTGGAGGCATTGGCTTGAGGGAGCAACACATACCATTTCAGTATTGACTGACCACAAAAATCTTCAGTACATCGAATCATCTAAGCGGCTGAATGCCCGGCAGGCTCGTTGGGCTTTATTTTTTACTCGTTTCAAGTTTATTATCACTTTTAGGCCAGGTTCCAAGAATACCAAGGCGGATGCCCTGTCACGCAGTTTTCTTCCAGTTCATAATAACAGTGCTGTTACTCCCATACTTCCGTCTTCAGTCATTTGGGCAGGCCTCACACAAGATTTATTTACCCAGTTAAAGCAGCTTCAACATCAAGCTCCTGGAAATACTCCTGCTGGTCGTCTTTACGTCCCTGAGTTTTTGAGAGCTACTGTTTTGACTGAGTTTCATGATAGCAAAGTTGCCGGGCATCCGGGGATCTCTAAGACTTTGGAATTAGTCTCCCGCTCAGTATGGTGGCCTGGTCTTTCTAAAGACATTAAGGAGTTTGTTTTTTCTGGTCAGGTCTGTGCACAGCATAAGGTTCCCCGTTCCTTGCCTATCGGGCAACTTATGCCCTTAAATGTTCCTCTCAGGCCATGGTCTCATATTTCCATGGATTTTGTGGTAGACCTCCCTCTGTCAGCCGGATTCCGAGTCATATGGGTGGTAGTGGACCGTTTTAGCAAGATGGCCCATTTCATTGCTCTTCCCCGACTGCCATCTGCCCAGGGATTGGTTGTTTTGTTTCTCCGCCATGTTTTCAGACTTCATGGGTTGCCCACTGATATTGTTTCTGATCGGGGTCCACAATTCATTGCACAATTCTGGAAGTCTTTTTGTGCCTCATTAAAGATGAAATTGTCTTTAACATCCGGCTACCATCCCCAATCCAACGGGCAGACCGAGCGAGTTAATCAATCATTAAAACAGTATTTGCGTTTGTACTCAGCCAAACTCCAGAATGATTGGTCCGAGTTTCTTCCTTTGGCGGAGTTTGCTTACAACAATTCTTGTCATTCCTCCACTAATGTGTCTCCATTCTTTTCAGTTTTTGGTTTTCACCCCAGAGCTAATTCTTTTTTTCAACATTCTTCTGTTTCCTCGCTAACCTTAACCTCTCATCTCAGAGTCATTTGGAAAAAAGTGCACCTTGCTCTCAGAAGAGCGGCATTTCGAGAGAAAAATTTTTCTGACAGGCTCCGGCGTCCTTGCACTTTTAAGGTGGGAGACAGGGTATGGTTGTCAACTCGTAACATTAGACTTCGACAAACCTCAGCTAGATTGGGCCCCAAATTTATTGGACCATTTCATATTATTAAAAAAATCAATCCAGTTGCTTTCCGGTTACGTTTACCAAGAGCTCTCCGGATCGGAAATACGTTCCATTGCTCCCTGTTGAAACCATACGTTTCTTCCAGTAGATTTCCTCGGAAGATCTCTCAGGGGAAATCACCAGTAGATGTACAGGGACATCAGGAGTTCTTGGTGGAGAAGGTTCTCGATTCCAAATTGTCCCGGGGTCGGCTTTATTTTCTGGTGCACTGGAAAGGCTATGGTCCAGAGGAAAGGTCTTGGGTCCTGGATAAGGATCTCCATGCCCCGAGGCTCAAGAGGGCATTTTTTCGGGAATTTCCTCGGAAACCTGGCTTTAGGGGTTCCTTGACCCCTCCTCAAGGGGGGGGTACTGTTAGGCGCCGGGGTCCGCTCGTCGGTGCGGCCCGGCGCCTAGCAACCAGGGACGCCGTGCGCGTACAGCCACCGGCTCCCTGGCAACGCTAGACGCCGGGCGCACGGAGCCGCACGGACCCTAGCAACGGGGACGCCACTGGCGGACCGCGTTCCCCGTTGCTGGGTCCATTTAAATTAATAAGGGCACCTGTTTCCTGGCCGTGCAGCAAGGCAGCTGCACGGCATTTAGTCCAATCAGCCTCTAAACAGCTGATTGGAGGACTCCCTGTTAAGTACACTCCCAGGGCTTCTCACAGACGCCGGTAATAGCTTCCTGCATGCTGTATCTGTTTGCTGAGAGTGTTTCCAGTCCTGCTGTACCCGGTCGTTCCTGTCCTCAGTTGTCCTGTACTCGGAAGTCGTCATCTGTTCCTGGAGTCCTGACTGAGCACCTTTAAACATCCAGTGGTGTTCGTGAGTCACGGCGTAGCCGTGTGTTGCGGCTTGGCCGCTTTATTACTTATTATTTATTATTTGTGTTTCGGAGCTTTTGCTGAGGATTCCGCTCCCACAGATCCACTCTGGTATCCAGCGGTGCTGGGTAGGAGTAACGGACTAGTGGATTTTGGTTGTCCTTTTATCTGGCGGTTTTTCCGCGCATACTTCTGGTTTGGTTAGTTAGCTTGTTGCCCCTGGCCTGTTGTCAGTCAGAGGTCCTCTTGTCATCATCCTGCCTCGGATTTCCCTTTGTCTCTCACTAAGACCGGGGGGCACCGGAGTTGGGCAGACATAATCCGCCTTTCAAACGTGGCTGCCAGGGGCTCAAGAAACCATAGTCTCGCAAGGGATTTCCGATAGCACGGGTGAGACAATAGAGTTAGGGCGCCAGGGGCAACTAGTCTTTCCAGCTCCCGTAACCAGCATTCCCTTCCAGTGCTCTGGCCATTGCCATGAGATCTCCTCCGGTCAGGAGTACTGGAATCATAACACAGTGGTCACAAGAGCCCCCAGGGTGGCCACATCATTACAGGCCACACTGCCAGGAATTATAAGCAGCCACAGGCTATAGGGCTAATTAATCAGCCATATAAACAGCAGAACTCGCACCGGCTGCACGGAGCAGTGACCCGACTGCGGCAGATAGGGGAGCCACGCGGCGACCATCTTACCGGACCCCGCTGAGGTCTCCGCCCATCATCACTGCCTGTCGACAGGCAAAGCGGCAACCAGACGCCATCGGACCCGACGGGTGAGCCTATACGCTGCACATTGCGGGACCCACGACCTCTCCGTCTCACTCCCACAAGCAACAGCCTGTCTGAAGCTGACGACACGAGACACCTGGTCCCCCCACGACACGGCATCCTAATCTGGATCCCTGGGGAGTGCCCGCGTTCTGGAGGCACGGACCCGCCGACTTCCCACCCTCCCCTCGCTAACTACGGGGAAAGCTGCGACCCTACAGTGCAGACGCTTGGAAAGCTCTCACCCCACCTACCCACCGCAAGAGCGTCCTGCAAGAGTGACCTGCATTCCATTACCAAACCAAGTCTCTCTCCCCGCTTGATGAGCCTCATAGAACTCATGGCTCCTTAAGCATAACGACCACGAAGTGACAGGGGGCTCTACTATTCATATTGCATTAATCTACTACATTGCTACAAAGCGCTCTATTTACAATGTCGCAAAAAACCCGCAAGAACTCTCAGATACCTAAAGCTAGTGTCCTGCGGGCTTGGGAGAAATCCGGCTCCTCCACCCGGAGCTCCCCATCAACTGAACAATCCTTTGATCCTGCTGACATCGCCACCTCCAACAGTCCACTCAGGATGTGGTGGCTATCGTTACAAAAACGATCCAGTCAGAAATGAGGTCAGTTCTAACTGAGTTCAGATCCGAAATAGCCGACCTGGGCTCCCGCACAGACACGCTAGAGCACAAAGTGGACGACGTCTGCCAATTTCAAACGGTGGTGGAGCAGGAACTTCTGGATATTCGGGCGGATATGGAAGCGTACAAGGAACAACTGGAGGATATGGACAACCGCAATCGTCGGAACAACATCCGAGTCCGCAACATCCCTGAAAATATATCCCCTAGCTCTCTTCCTGAGTATCTGGAGAGTCTTTTTCTACAACTGACGCCGGATGTCCCTGAAGCCCTGCTCCAGCTAGACCGAGCCCACAGGGCCCTCCGCCCTAGACCGCCGCCGACACAGCCGCCACGAGACGTCATTATACGTTTTCATTACTACGCCACCAAAGAGCGAGTCATGCTGGCGGCTAGAGGTCTACCGACGGTGTCTTATGCGGGCTCCCAGTTACAACTGTTTCAGGACCTTGCCCCCTCTACCCTTAAAAAGCGCAGGGACCTAGCACATATCACCAAGGTCCTCCGAGCCCATTCCATAAAATATAAATGGGGCTTCCCCTTCTCACTGCAGGTAACGCAAAATGGGAAGACTTTCACAGTCAAGACACCATCACAAGGGGCTGATCTACTTCAAACTTTCGGCATTTTTGAAGACCTCCCTGAATCAACCCAAGACCAGATGTCACCCTCAATCTCAAATCCACGGGCCCCAGCTCCGGAATGGACTTCTACTTGAAAGATTTCAGATTCTTCACGTTACTATCCTTGTTATATGTACATTTAATAATTACTGAAGGCTTACAGACCGCGGTTCGCCACGTATTCACATACGTTTTTCGAGCTCTCCGCGTGGCCGGCTGGCTACGGCGCTATGGACGAGGCTCTCTACTTGGTTACACGTGAGAACCACATAGCTCTCCAGATATAAGTTTTTGTCTTATCTATTTATTTTTATTTTTATTTCTATAGTATGAAGGCTTCCATACCTCGGTTTGACATGTTTACGTATAAGTTTTTCGGGCTCTCCGCGTGGCCGAGTGGCTGCGGCGCCATGAGCGGGGCTATCCGCTTGGTTACACGTGAGAGTCAAATAGTTTTTCAATTCTACTACCTCTTTATTTTTACGTATAAAGCATGCCTTCATGTCTGTTTATATTGGTCTGTGATTAACAGGGCACACATCCGTTATTGTTATTATTCACAATCTTATGGTTAGACTGATGTCGATTTTGACCCAAGACCGGATGTCACCCCTAATCTCAAGCCCAAGGGCCCCGGCCCCGAAGTAGTATTCTATTTGACTGCTCTCAGGCACCCCATGATACAATCCTTGTTAAACCCGATATGTATAGATACTGAACGCTTTAATCTTCATACTTTACTGCCTTGACATGCTTCGTAATCACATGTGTTTGCTCAGGCCCTCCGCGTGGCCGACTGGCTGCGGCGCCTCGGGCGACGCGACCCACCTGGCTACGCGCGAGCGTCAAGCTGTTTTCTTATCTAAATGTTTTTTTTAGGTCTGTTTTTATGTTTGTTCATGTTGGCCCATGATTAGCGTGGCGCTCACGTGTTACGGTTCAGAATTTCCCGATAAGACTGATGTTGATTTAGTATCCGCCACCAATGCATGCTTTATCCTTCTCCCTCATCATGTCTATACCGCTCACACTACTCTTTTTTATTTCAACAATGCGATTCTCCTCGCTCCCTTTATTCCCCCCTGTCACTTGGTCGTTCCTATTACAACCTCTCCCCCCTATATGCTCCTCCTTACCCTAATTATCGTTCTGTCACAATGCCACGTCCCCCCCCGAAGGATACGCCAGGATGGCGTTTTTCCTTTTAGTGTTAAACCTGGCCCTTCTACAGGAAAAGGTTCTTCCCCGCTGTATTCTCATACAGTCCCCTTCCCCTTTTCTCTCCGCCTCTCTCTCTTCTTTCCCCCTCTCCATCCCCATGGTCGGACGGTTCCCACCCCGCCCTTCTATTTGCGTCACCCACAGTTCTTCCCACCATGACCCTGAAAATTATATCGGTTAATGCTAATGGCCTTAACTCTCCCACTAAACGAGCCATGGCCATTCAATTCTTTAACAGACAAAAGTCTGATGTGGTACTAATTCAGGAGACCCATTTTAAACCCCCACACCCCTCTATGTCCTGCAAACAATTCCCACATGTCTACTATTCAAGCATGCCTAACAAACGAAGGGGAACCGCTATTATGTTACGCCGAGGCCTCCCTATAACTGTTCATGATACTATCTCGGACCCCCAGGGCCGTTACGTTATCCTTTCATGTTCCTATAACCAAGCCCCCCTGATTCTGGCCTCCATGTATGCCCCTAATGCGCAGCAGGGTTCTCTGTTTACAGCCTTTTTTGACAGCCTATCCCGCCTCCCTACGGGCACGACTATAACTGGAGGAGACTGCAATGTCACGCTGGATCCACTCCACGACAGATCTCGCCCTGCCCCTACTACCTCTACTCCCGCCAAACTCGGCAAGCGTCTGCAGACACATTTAACACTATATAACCTGTATGACAGTTGGAGGACTTTGTACCCTTCAGCGCAGGGTTTCACTCACTACTCCCCGCCCCACGATCTCTATACCCGCATAGACTATATAGACTATATATTCATCGACCGGGACACTACTCGTAAACTCCTCAGTGCCCAGACGCTCCCTACCTCCTGGTCGGACCACTCTGCTGTTTTGCTCGAGATTTCATCCTCTTCACCCCTCCCCACCACCTTCTAGCGGCTGAACGAATCTCTTCTGCTCAAAAAAAGCACCGTAGCTGATATTGCCACCGCCCTAGCCAACTATTACGCGGAAAACGCGACCCCTGACGTCTCTCCCTCCCTAATATGGGAAGCACATAAGGCGACCATCCGGGGCTACCTTATAAGCCTCACGGCCGCCCAGAAGAAAACCGAAGCCCAACGGATCCGAGTCTTAGAAACAGAACTTGCCGCCCTGACCCTTCTGCACCAGCGCCGCCCCAGAAAGAAAACTTATTCCAAACTCCTAGCAGTCAAAGGTCAGCTATCCCAAATCCTCACCAAAAAGGCAGTTAAGGCACTCTTATGGGCACGCCAAAGGTTCTATGAGAAATCTGATAAGGCTGACACTCTCCTAGCCCAAAAACTAAGAGCGAAACGCACTCAAAATCGCATTGTATCCCTGCGTTGTGCGGACGGGTCTGCCACATTCGATCCATCGCGAATGGCCGCCCAATTCCGGGATTATTATACATCCTTGTACAATCTCCCTTCCACTCTTGATGCTGATCCTGATCATGTCTCTAAACTCCGAGACTATCTTTCCACTTGCAAACTCCCTAAACTTTCCGACTCGGATATATCGACACTCAATGCCCCCATCTCCACTGAGGAAATCTCAGTGGCCATTCAGCAATTACGCCGCACAGCGGCCCCTGGCCCGGATGGCTTCACCGCTCTATATTATAAAAAATTTACTACCTCTTTGCTCCCCATGCTCCAATCTCTGTTTAACGCAATCCTAGATGGGGACTCATTCGACCCAGCCACCACTAGGGCCAACCTTATCCTCATCCCGAAACCTGACAGGGACCCGATGGAGATGAGGAACTATCGACCCATCTCGCTCTTGAATGTGGACCTAAAGCTTTTCGCCAAAATCTTGGCTAATAGACTTGCTCCATTCTTACCCGCCCTCATCCACCCCGACCAGGTCGGTTTCATTCCCTCCAGACAAGCCGCAGATAATACTAGGCGTCTCATTGACCTCATCCAATTGGCACATGACAAGTCTCTTCCAATGCTGGCCGTGGCTCTCGACGCAGAAAAGGCCTTCGATAGGGTGGCTTGGCCATTCCTACAACAGACACTCCTAAATTTGGGCCTACATGGCGCCTTCTATAAAGGAGTTACTTCACTATATCAGAACCCCTCAGCCTCTATCTTAATTAATGGCCTTTCCTCCGATCCTCTTCCCATACGCAACGGCACCCGACAGGGCTGTCCTCTTTCCCCCCTACTCTTCGCTCTCATTATGGAACCGTTAGCAGCTAGAATTAGACTAAACCATAACATAACTGGTATCACGTCAGGAGCTCACAACCACAAAATTGCTCTATATGCCGATGACGTCATCCTCACCCTGACTGACCCACCTGCCTCCCTCCCACATCTGATGGAGGAGATAGCTACGTACAGCAGGTTCTCAAATTACAACATTAACTCAGACAAAACCGAAATATTGGCCCTACATGTCGCAGACCCAGATCTTCGACTCCTACAGGCCGCCTTCCCATGTGCTTGGCGAACTGAAAAGCTCAAATACCTGGGCATCTATCTTACTAAGTCCTACTCTGGTCTCTATGCTGCCAACTTTCCCAGACTCTTAACATCTATCAAACAAGATATGACAAAGTGGAATAAATACATCTTATCTTGGTTTGGACGGATGACAGCTGTTAAGATGACACTGCTGCCCCGTCTGTTATATCTGTGGCAAACTCTCCCCATCCACGTCCCCACCTCAATCCTTAAAAATCTTCAAGCAGACCTCACCAGATTCATCTGGGCAGGGCGAAAGCCCAGAGTAAAAGATGCGAATCCTCCAAAAGCATCGCCTAGAAGGGGGTCTAGGAGTTCCTGACCTCCTCAAATACTAAAATACTATAGAGCTGCTCACCTAACCACATGTGTCCTCTGGCACGATAATCCAGGACACAGAATCTGGACGCAACTAGAGGCTACCACACTCCACAGATATTCCCCCTACAGTTTGCTCTGGTGCCGGCCGAATAGCCGTCCCCCAGCTACCTTGCTGATGCCCACAGTGAAATTCACCCTCGCCATATGGGACCTTTGCTCACGTCTTTACCGACTACGCTCTTTTCACCCTCTACTCATCCCTCTGTGGAACAACCCGGCATTCCCACCAGGGGAGAACCACTTAGCTTTTGATTCCTGGACCAACCATAACTCACTTTTCCTTCTAGACATCGCCCCGCTACATACATTCCCCACGTTTGACGACTTACAATCCCGTTTCTCGCTCCCACGCTCAACCTTTTATCAATTCTTGCAGATACGCCACTTTTTTGCCTCTACCTCCAGAACACCACCCGTGGGAGGTAAAACGAGATTTGAATCCCTCTGCTGTACCTGTCGATCAACTAAAGGCTTACTTTCAACTATATATCAAATCTTATTAGCTCACAACTCGCCCCTGAAGGAACCCCACGAAGTAGCATGGGAACGAGAGGTAGGTGAAACCCTGACGACAGATGAATGGTCAGAGATCAGGCAAGAAATTTCCACGAGCTCCATTGCGGTCCGAATTAAAGAAAATTCCTACAAATTATATTACCGATGGTACCTGGTACCATCGCGTCTCCATTCAATCTACCCCTCCTGCTCAGATAACTGTTGGCGTCAATGTGGCCGGCGTGGAACCCTGCTGCACATTTGGTGGAACTGCCCGCAAATTAAGGGATATTGGACTAGGGTCCATAGACTTATTTTTAAGGTCCTCGGATTGATGATCCCGAGGTCTCCTCTCTATTCCCTGCTCTCTCGCCCGATACCTCACACCCCCCGCCACCAACGAAAGCTAATTAAGCATATTTTAAATACGGCCAAATGCCAAATCGCGGCCAACTGGAAATCTCTGTCACCCCCCACGATCCCTGCTACCATTAACACTATATGGCAAACCTATAGACTGGAACGTATTACAGCGGTTCTCCGGGACACCCCAGATAATTTTACCAATACGTGGTCACCCTGGACGTCACACTTCGGTGATGAACCTCCACTAACTACCATATAAGATAAAGGGAACCATTACAATAGCCTATCCAACTGAGGATAATCTGATGTACTGCCCAGGCGACTGGGACCGCCCGACCATTCCTCCCTTACCTCCCTTTCCAATCCCCCTTTCCTCTTTTCTCTTCTACTTCTAATCTTACGCTTACTCTTTGCTACTCTTTTATAAGCTATAATGCTTCATTAAGAGTTATTCCTTCGCCCTTAGTTACAGTACACACCACATGTATTACACTATCTATCGGCAACTCTTTATACATTGGCATGCATGCCGGTTTGAATCCTCACTCTTTCAATGTTGTACATAGATAGATATGCTGTCACTGTTATTTAACAGTTAATTACGATATGTACCGATGTGTGATACCTGTAATGTATTTCTTACGAATATCTTGTTAAAAGTACAAAACTCAATAAAACTTTTTCTCAAGAAAAAAAAAAAAAAAAAAAAAAAAAAAAAGAAGATGTGATGCTTGTAGAAGGGCGTTGTATATGGTCCTTAGTTCCAGAATGTTGATCGGAAGAATGGCTTCCTGACTTGACCATTTTCCTTGGAACTGTTCCCCATGGGTGACCGCTCCCCAACCTCTAAGGCTTGTGTCTGTGGTTAGCAGAATCCAGTTTTAAATCCCGAACCTTTGACCCTCAGTCAAGTGAGAAGTCTGAAGCCACCACAGAAGAGAAATCCTGGCTTTTGGTGACAGACGTATTCTCTGGTGCATGTGAAGATGCGATCCAGACATTTGTCCAGCAGATCCAGCTGGAAGGGCCTCGCATGAAACCTTCCATACTGCGGAGCCTCGTAAGATGAGACCATCTTCCCCAGAAGGCAAATGCATAAATGCACAGATATCTGGGCTGGTTTTAGAACATCCCGCACCATCGACTGGATTACCAATGCCTTTTCCAATGGAAGGAATACCTTCTATTCCTCTGTATCCAGTATCATCCCCAGGAACGGAAGCCTCCGTGTTGGTTCCAGGTGGGATTTTAGTAGGTTCAGAATCCATCCGTGATCCTGAAGTAGTCGGGTTGAGAGGGCAATGCTGTCCAACAACCTATACCGGGAAGGCGCTTTTATCAGCAGGTCATCCAGGTACAGTATTGTGTTCACTCCCTGCTTGCGGAGGAGAAACATCATCTCTGCCATTACCTTGGTGAATACCCTCGGTGCCGTGGAGAGGCCAAATGGCAGGCCTGAAACTGGTAGTGACAGTCCTGTAGTGCAAACCGTAGATAAGCCTGATGAGGTGGCCAAATCGGAATATGAGACACCAGGAATTCCCCCTCCTCCAGACCTGAGATCACCGCTCTCAGAGACTCCATCTTGAACACCCTTAAATACGGGTTCAGTAACTTGAGGTTTAAAATGGGCCTTACCGAACCGTCCGGTTTCGGTACCACAAACAGGTTGGAGTAATAACCCTTGTTGTGTAGTTGAAGTGGAACTGGGTAAATGACCTGAGTCTGTACCAGTTTTTGAATTGCTGCCTGTAAAGTCATACTTGCTTCCGGAGAAGCTGGTAAGCCTGATTTGAGTAATCTGCGAGGTGGGAGTTCCTGAAACTGCAGTCTGTAGGGTGATAAAGTCTTTGACCCAGGGATCCTGGCAAGATGTTGCCCAAACGTGACTGAAATAACGTAACCAAGCTCCCACCTACCTGTCCTCCAGGCAGTGCAGACCACCATCATGCTGAAGGCTTTGAGGAAGCAGACCCGGAGGTCTGTTCCCGAGAACCTGCAGCTGCTTGTTTTTCTGGGGTTACCTCTATTACCTTTGAAGGCTATAAAAGAACCTTTGGATTTGCCTTTGAATTTCGCTGTCCAAAAGGACTGCAGAGTTGGAGCAGAGTAGGTTTTCCTAGCTGGGGGTGCTGCGGAAGGAAGGTACGTAGACTTACCCGCTGTAGCCTTGGATATCCACTTATCCAGTTCATCTCCAAAAAGGGCCTCATCTGTGAATGGTAGGTTTCCCTGGAATCCGCATCCGCAGTCCACTGGCGTAGCCACAGGCCTCTGTGTGCTGACACTGCCATGTATGTCCTCCTGAGCCCCCTGGAGCGCAGCCTGCACTCAGAGCTGCACTCCTACCCTTGTGCCGCCATTCCCGCTGGCGACCCACTAACCAGGACGCCGGCACTGTACTCACCACTCTTCTATCTTCTGGCTCTGTTAGGGGTGGCGGCGTGCTGTGGGAGGGTACGCTCGCCGTGGTGGGGCTTGCGAATGATTCCCTCAGGAGCTCAGTGTCCTGTCAGCGGAGAAACGCGACCATTAACACTTTAGGAAGTTGGGCCATTCTCCCCATAAGTCCCATGAAGCAGGCAGTCTGGTGCCAACCAGATCTGCTTGAAAATAACAATCAGTAAATAAATGCAGAAAACTCTTCAGGAGCTTCCCTAAGTGTGACCGGCTCCTCTGGGCACATTTTCTAAACTGAATCTGGTAGGAGGGGCATAGAGGGAGGAGCCAGTGCACACCAGAGGTGGAACTACCGCCAGTGCATTGCACTGGGGCCCGCCACTGTCCAGGGGCCCAAAGCATGTAATGAGAGAGAGGAGAGGAGCGCAGCGGTACAGGGAAAGGAGGAGGAGGGAGGTGGAGGAGGGAGCCGCAGCAGCGCTTTGTTACTGGTTGAGGCGCTGCTGCTGCTGTCCCTCTGCTTCACTAGAGGCTGTCTTCCGTCGCTGTGAAGCACATCCCAGCATTCACAGCGGCGGAAAACAGCCTATAGTGAAGCAGAGGGACAGCAGCAGCGCCTCCACCAATAACACAGCGCTGCTGCGGCTCCCTCCTCCTCCTCCTCTCCTGCCCAGGATCTCTGCCAGAAGCTGCACCGAGGAGCCTGAGCCAGCGGAGAGGGTAAGTTACTTTCTTTCTTTCTTTCTCTCTTTCCAAAAGGGGGACTGCCTGCCGCAATGTGTAAAAAGGGGGAATCTGCCTAACGTAATGTGTAAAAAGGGGGAATCTGCCTGCCGTGATGTGTAAAAAGGAGACGCTGTCTGCCGCAATGTGTAAAAAGGGGGAATCTGCCTGACGTAATGTGTAAAAAGGGGGAATCTGCCTGCCGTTATGTGTAAAAAGGGGACGCTGTCTGCCGCAATGTGCAAAATGGGGGAATCTGCCTGCCGTAATGTGTAAAAAGGGGGACGCTGGCTGCCGTAATGTGTAAAAAGGGGGACGCTGTCTGCCGCAATGTGTAACGAGGGCACGCTGTCTGCCGTAATGTGTAACAAGGGCACGCTGTCTGCCGTAATGTGTAACAAGGGCACGCTGTCTGCCGTAATGTGTAACAAGGGCACGCTGTCTGCCGTAATGTGTAACAAGGGCACGCTGTCTGCCGTAATGTGTAACAAGGGCACGCTGTCTGCCGTAATGTGTAACAAGGGCACGCTGTCTGCCGTAATGTGTAACAAGGGCACGCTGTCTGCCGTAATGTGTAACAAGGGCACGCTGTCTGCCGTAATGTGTAACAAGGGCACGCTGTCTGCCGTAATGTGTAACAAGGGCACGCTGTCTGCCGTAATGTGTAACAAGGGCACGCTGTCTGCCGTAACGTGTAAAAAGGGGACGCTGTCTGCCGTAAGGTGTAAAAATGGCACGCTGTCTGCCGTTATGTGTAAAAAGTGTACGCTGTCTGCCGCTATGTGTAACAAGGGCACGCTGTCTGCCGTTATGTGGAAAAAGGGGACGCTGTCTGCCGTTATGTGGAAAAAGGGGACGCTGTCTGCCGTTATGTGGAAAAAGGGGACGCTGTCTGCCGTTATGTGGAAAAAGGGGACGCTGTCTGCCGTTATGTGGAAAAAGGGGACGCTGTCTGCCGTTATGTGGAAAAAGGGGACGCTGTCTGCCGCTATGTGGAAAAAGGTGGATGCTGTCTGCCGCAATGTGGAAAAAGGGCACGCTGTCTGTCGCTGTGTAAAAAGGGCACGCTGTCTGCCGCTATGTGTAAAAAGGGCACGCTGTCTGCCGTAATGTGTAAAAAGGGGACGCTGTCTGCCGTAATGTGTAAAAAGGGGCGCTGTCTGCCGTAATGTGTAAAAAGGGGACGCTGTCTGCCGTAATGTGTAAAAAGGGGGACGCTGTCTGCCGTAATGTGTAACAAGGGCACGCTGTCTGCTGTAATGTGTAACAAGGGCACGCTGTCTGCTGTAATGTGTAAAAAGGCACGCTGTCTGCTGTAATGTGTAAAAATGGCACGTTGTCTGCCGTTATGTGTAAAAAGTGTACGCTGTCTGCCGCTATGTGTAACAAGGGCACACTGTCTGCCGTTATGTGGAAAAAGGGGACGCTGTCTGCCGTTATGTGGAAAAAGGGGACGCTGTCTGCCGTTATGTGTAAAAAGGGGGACGCTGTCTGCCGCTATGTGTAAAAAGGGCACGCTGTCTGCCGCTATGTGTAAAAAGGGGGACGCTGTCTGCCGTAATGTGTAAAAAAAAGGACGCTGTCTGCCGTAATGTGTAAAAAGGGGAATCTGTTTGCCGTAAGGTGTAAAAGGGTCTCTACCTGGTGTAGTGGTGCTACTGTGTGGCGTAATTTGAATAATGGAGACTACTGTGCACCATTTTATGAATTGGTATTATTTTGTGGCCACACCCCTTCCCCATGAAGCCACGCCCCCTATGTATTTTTGCGTGCGCCTACGGCACGCACTGCCCCTGTTTTGCATGCAGGGGTGGGGCTCTGATGCCGTTTCTTGCACAGTGCTAAAATGTCTAGTTACGGCACTGTTGCTAGGTATCCATTTCTCTGGCCTTGAGAAGGTCTCCCTCACCAGATCCTCCCCAGGGGTGAGGGGGTGGACTTGGATGGGATGGGGGGGGGGGGGGAAGCATTTTGTCGCACCTGGGCCCATCGCTCGCTAGTTCCGCCACTGGTGCACACTATTGATTTTTTAAAGTGCCCAAGGCTCCTAGTGGACCCGTCTATACCCAATGGTACTAATGTGGACCCCAGTATCCTCTAAGACATAAGAGAAATCAGTATAGGTACAGATTAGATGGCCGGCCTTCTCTAGGAAGAGTCCTGGTGGTTCTGAACTTCTTCCATTTACGGATGATGAAGGCCACTGTGCTCATTGGGACCTTCAAAAGCAGCAGATATTTTTCTGTATCCTTCCCCAGATTTGTGCCTCGAGACAATCCTGTCTCGGAGGTCTACAGACAATTCCTTTGACTTCATGCTTAGTTTGTGCTCAGACATGCACTGTCAAGTGTGGGACCATATATAGACAGGTGTGTGCCTTTCCAAATCATGCCCGATCAACTAAATTTACCACAGGTGGACTCCAATTAAGCTGTAGGAACATCTGAAGGATGCACCTGAGCTCAATTTTGAGCTTCATGGCAAAGGCTGTGAATACTTATGTACATGCGATTTTAGTTTTTGTATTTTTAATAAAGTTGCAAAAATCTCAAAACTTTTTTCACGTCATCATTATGGGGTATCGTGTGTAGAATTTTGAGGGAAAAAATGAATTTATTCCATTATGGAATAAGGCTGTTAAAAAAAAAAAATGTGGAAAAAGTGAAGCGCTGTGAATACATCCCGAATGCACTGTGTGTGTGAGCGTGTGTGTATATGTATATGTATATATCTATATCTATCTATCTATCTATCTCTATAGCTATCTATGCATACATATATATATGGGATCAGTATGAAATGCTGGCAGATGGGATCCCGGCTGTCATAATACCGACAGCAGTATCCAGTCCGCTGTAATCAGGGCCGTAACTACGTGTGTGCCAAGTGGGCTTGGCACACAGCGCAGTTGCCCTGAGGGCGTACGGCCAGCGGCATGTAATGAGTCAAATTGACTCATAACATGCCTCTGAAGTCTGCTGTGTGCGCCGCCGCCACGCTGTGGAGGAGAGCTACAGCGCCGGGCAGCGGAGAAGGAGGAGGAGGGAGGGGGACTGGAGCCGCAGCAGCGCTATTTCATTGATAGTAAGCGCCGCTGCAGCAGCCCCCTCTCCTTCCGTATTGGCTGCCTGGCGCTGCTGTGGATGCTGGGATGCGATTCCTCCATCCCAGCATCCACAGCAGCCAATACGGAAGGAGAGGGGGCTGCTGCAGCGGCGCTTACTACCAATGAAATAGCGCTGCTGCGGCTCCAGTCCCCCTCCCTCCTCCTCCTTCTCACCTGCCTGCACCGAGGGAGCTGCACGAGGAGCCTGACTGCCAGCGGGGAGATGGTAAGTATGTATGTATCTCTCTCTCTCTCAGGGGGACACCGTCTGCCATAATGTGTAAAAATGTGGACTGGCTGCCGTAATGTGTAAAAAGGGGGCCTGGCTGCCGCAATGTGTAAAAAGGGGGAATCTGCCTGTCGCAATGTGTAAAAATGGGGACTGGCTGCCATAATGTGTAAAAAGGGGGACTGGCTGCCGCAATGTGTAAAAAGGGGGACTGGCTGCCGTAATGTGTAAAAAGGGGGACTGGCTGCCGCAATGTGTAAAAAGGGGGACTGGCTGCCGCAATGTGTAAAAAGGGGGACTGGCTGCCGCAATGTGTAAAAAGGGGGACTGGCTGCCGCAATGTGTATAAAGGGGGACACCATCTGCCGTAATGTGTAAAAACGGGGACGCTGTCTGCTGTAACGTGTAAAAAGGGGACGCTGTCTGCCGTAATGTTAAAAAAGGGGACGCTGTCTGCTGTAATGTGTAAAAAAGGGGACGCTGTCTGCCGCAATGTGTAAAAAGGGGGACTGGCTGCCGCAATGTGTAAAAAGGGGGACTGTCTGCTGTAATGTGTAAAAAGGGGGATGCTGTCTGCCGTAATGTGTAAAAGGGGCTCTACCTGGTGTAGTGGCGCTACTGTGCAGCGTAATTTGAATAATGGAGACTACTGTGCACCGTAGTATGAATTGCTATTATTTTGTGGCCACGCCCCTTCCCCATGAAGCCACACCCCTATATATTTTTCGCGCACCTACGGCGCGCACTGCCCCTATCTTACATGGGGGGGGGGGGGGGCCCAATGTCGTTTCTTGCACACAGCACTAAAATGCCTAGTTACGGCACTGGCTGTAATGCCGGCAGCGGGGCGAGCGCTGCGCTTGCCACAGGTTCTTTTCCCCCTCTCTGAGTGTCGTATTCTCAACCACAGAGGGAGCATAGACTGTGGTGATGGTATTCCAGCGGCGGCATTTCACCGATATTCAGGATTCAGTCGTCAGCATTGTGACTAGCGGTATTTTAATTGCTTCCTAGATATAGATAGATACTGTATATATTGATGCAATAGGGCTGCACTCCTCAATGCTTGTTACCAACAGTTCAGTAGGCAGTTCTTTATGACAATGTTTCAATGCTGAGACACGTTTAGAATTTTAGACTTGACCTCCCAGTAAACCTACTATATTTCTTATACAGTCACTCAGACTATGAGATAAGACACTCAAGACAATGGGAAAATATTTCTTAGTTTTGGCCCAATTCTCAGAGATATTCACCTGTATTGTTACAGATTACAGAGGCTCCCAGGTTCTCTTCTACTATTTTATTTTCTTCAGAGAGCTCCCCTCCATGTCAGATACCTGTACTGCCTGCCTGGCATTCACAAGCAGAGTTTCCAGTCTTGGTTAGCACTTGCATTATACTGACACAGCCTAGTCAGCCTAGGGATGGCCATCGGTGATAACCATCAATGGCACATAAGCCATCGATGGCGAACTATCGATTGTTTGCACCGCTCGATGGCCTTCCGCTGAAAGGCGCTGGTTGGGCCGCAGGCCAATAAAAAATGGGGTTGGGGCAGAGCTATACTCTGTCTCCCCGCACCTTGCAAAAAAAAATAAAAAAATATTTGTTTATGCTGTGCCATCGATGGAGGGAAACCATATGGTTCTCTTTCATCGATGGCAAAAGCATTCGACATTGGCCATAAACTATCAATGATTAGGAATCATTGATGGTCGATGGCCATCCCTGTCAGCCTATTGATGCAGGAAACAGCTGAGTGAGGATCTAATGTGTTCTATTGCACTTTTTCCTCTATGTATGTAGTGATTGGATTAAAGCTTGGGTAACTCAATGAAAGGTTAACACTGCTCTCCTGCTCCCTAATCAGAGCTATAGTCAGCCTGTGCTAGCTGGTTATAGATTAGTCACTGCAGTTAAACATAGGCTTTAAGAACACTAATGAGTGACACATCTTTCTTCTATCTCTGTGGTTCTTCTAAATCTGTCACAACTTCGTGAGGTACAAATTATAGAGGGGGAAGATCACCACCCCCATTAATGTTTCACTTACAAATATCACTGAGAAATAAATCCGCCTCCTCGCTAAAGGGTTTCTATGAAAAAAAATCACAGGAGAAAGAGCGAGAAATTAGCTTAGTTGTCGACGTATCTATAATGAATGTCATAATTAGACATACACCGTATATGATCTTTATACAGGATCCTCTAAATAATTGCTGCTCCTTGATCCTGTCACACATACAGATGCTTCCACTTACTGTAAGGAGGACTGCTAACTAGTCTATGGTATAATATGCCACTCATGTTTAGTCTAGTAAGGCGGACATGTACTAAGCAGTGATAAAAGTGGAGAAGGGAGCCAGTGGAGAAGCTGCCCATGGCAACCAATCAGCTGCTCTGTATACTTTTATAGTATGCAAATTATAAATGTTATGTCAATGCTGATTGGTTGCCATGGGCAACTTCTCCACTGCTTAGTACAAGTCCCCCTAAATGCCTTCTCTTGCAGAAGGTCTGAGAGATTCCTGACTTTCTTCAGTTAAGTGACTGGGGTGGTGATGGTTCGTTTCACATCATCATGAACCCCCTTCTGCAATCTCCTAGAGGGAAGAATGAAAAAATAAGTAAATATATGAGTAGCCTTAATATATTATCCCTTAAAACTGGGACACTTGTGAATTACACAGGTTCTCCAGCTGGTGAAAACCAGGTGAACTGCAGCAGGGCTGTAATTAGGGTGGCGTTAACAGCGCAGTTTGCCTGGGGGCAGAACCGGCTGCCGCCACAATGTCTATTTTTCCGGGCCAGCAACTAGCAAGTGGAGAGCTGCACAGCACTCCTGATGCCCATTGGGACCCATGAAGTAAGGAGCGAACAGCAGGTACTCTAATCAAGACAGACACCAGCTACACTCACAGCAGTTTACGAACACCATATGCATGAAGAAAATCACAAAGGACAGATGTAAGAGCTGTCCTTTGCAATTAGAGGACTTACGGGTTTAGGAGTCCAATCTGCACATGCACCATGGGGGGTGCTGAGAGGGATCTGGCTGGATACCCCACAGAAGGGGCAATGGGATAGAAGACGATAAGCCTCTATTGGGTGCATTGCCGACCACATCCAAGCCCCAGAATCCATTGCATTCCAGGGCTTGGTGCATGTGCGGTACACGGCCAAACCTCCGGAAACAGCATTTTCGGAGGTTTGGCCAAGGATTTCCGCTTACTGCATCTCGCCCACTATCCCTTTAAACTGAATTACACAGGTTCTGTGGCTGGCTTAATTTGAGCCAGCACTTCACCTGGTTCAGTGGTTCTAATCAGATATATAACCTGTGTAATTCATGAGTGTTCTGATTTAAAGGATAGTATGGTAAGCCTATGTATAAAGGGTAGTACTGTGTGGCATAATGTGTATAAAGGGTACTACTGTATGGTATAATGTAAATAAGTTTGCACAAGGGTACTACTATGCGGTGGGATGTGAATAAGTTTGCACTACTGTGTTGTGTAATTTGAATTGGGGTACTATTATATGCCCCTTTTTTGGGTGCGTGCCTTAGACGTGCACTGTCCCTAGTCATGTGATGGGCACCAGTGCGCTTTCAGGGCATCAAATGTCTAGTTATGGCTCTGTGTTGAACTGCAGGCTTGAAGTCAGCCAGCCACAGAACCTGTGTAATTCATAAGTGTCACAGTTTAAAGGGATAGTATGGTAAGCCTATATATGAGTATAATACAGGTTGAGTATCCCTTATCCAAAATGTTTGGGACCAGAAGTATTTTGGACATCGGATTTTTCCGTATTTTGGAATAATTGCATACCATAATGAGATATCATGGTGATGGGACCTAAGTCTAATCACAGAATGCATTTATGTTTCATATACACCTTATACACACAGCCTGAAGATAATTTTAGCCAATATTTTTAATAACTTTGTGCATTAAACAAAGTGTGTGTACATTCACACAATTCATTAGTTTCATATACACCTTATACGCACAGCCTGAAGGTCATTTAATACAATATGTTTAATAACTTTGTGTATTAAACAAAGTTTGTGTACATTGAGCCATCACAAAACAAAGGTTTCACTATCTCACTCCAAAAATTCAGTATTTCTGAATATTCTGTATTTCGGAACATTTGGATATGGGATACTCAACCTGTACTGTGTTTCTCACACTCAGTCCTTAGGGTTCTAACAGTCCAAGTTTTAAGAACATCCATGCTTAAGCACAGGTGACTTAATTACTACCTTAAGGGATAATTCAGAACGGATCGTAGATGTGCGGAAAAAAAGCACATCTACGATCAAATTCTTAGACATGCGGGTGGTACACCCAAGCACACGGAGAGTCCACCCCGCATGCCAGATGTGGCCCCCCCACCCGCAGACATGCGAAAGCATCACATGGCGGCTATGCTTTCGTATGTTTCAAGTAGCCCTCTGCCTACGCAGCCTAGCTGTGAAGGCAGGTGGCTACCCGCCATGCTGGGGTGTATCTTCCTATTGGCCAGGATGGCACTCACCAGGGGCGCCAGCCAAGGAGGGGCGCAGTCCAGAGGTGCCACCCGCGGGCAGTAGTTAGATTCACTTTTAGAGGCAGCAGCTATCCCCCCACCCCCGTGTAGTTCCTCACCAGCAGGGATGCCCAGTAATGATCACGGCATGCAGCAGCGGCTGCTGGCAGGTGTTGTTTATGTAGAGTTTCATGTCTGTATTGTGGTGCAGTGCTGGACCCCAGCACCAATTACACTGGCTGCTGCTGCTGCTGCATTCTTTGATCATTAAAGGGCATCCCTGCTGTTGAGGAACTACACGGGGTGGGGTAATAGCTTCCGCCTCTAAAAGTGAATATACCTAAAAGTGCTGCCTTTAATAGTAAAATCAACATGGGGCATATGTGTGTCTGGCATTGTGGGGGCATTTGAGTGTCCGGCACTAAAGGGGCATATGAGTGTCCGGCACTGTGGGGGCATATGTGTATCCGGCACTGTGGGGGCATATGTGTATCTGGCACTATACTCAGGCATTATGTGGATATGGCACTGCACTACTGGGGACATTATGTGTAACTGGCACTATACTGGGGGACATTATGTGCATCTGACACTATACTGGGGACATTATGTGTAAGGGGAACTACTGTGGGTCTTGTGTGTAAGGCTGCTAATTGTGTGTGCGCATGTGTAGGGAGTGTGGTTATATATTTATAGTTTGATATCATAATATAAAATTGTGAGGCCATGCCCACTTTCTCAGGAGCATGCACGCCTTCCCAATATATATATATATATATATTGGCACTACTGTATGGCATAATGTGTATAAGGGGTACTACTGTGTAGCATAAAGTGAATAATGTACATTACTGTGCTGTGTAATGTGAGTAATGCACTGTGGTGTAATTTTAATTGGGGTACTACTGAGTGGTCACGCCCCTTTTTTGGGCACACGTGCCTTCCCCATTTCAAATATGGGTGGGGGGGCACCAGTCCTTTACTTTGCCAGGGGTGCTCAGACCCCTAAATACACCCCTGCCGCCATGTTTCGGGTTGCAGCCGCCACGGCCCGTCTGCACAAATGGTCCAGACCACGCCCCCCAATGTCGAGTCGACGCCCCTTTAATGCCACTGCGATGCCCCCTCCCGCCCCGTGAACGCATCTACTGGTCAATCATCTCACTGTGTGCACACACGCAGTACAGCTGCTGCGCATGCGCACACTTCACCGGGCTTCAGCCTACAAAAGTCAGTTTGATTTTATCATCTGGGCTCAAGCATGGATCTACTTAAAATCTGAAGTTTTAGGGTGCCTTCAGGACTAAGATTGTGAAACCTTGGTATAGTATATAGGACATATATGGTATTGTACTGTTGCTCTCTTCATCTACTGTATCTTTACAAACAACACACAGGATTACATTATTTTCTCTGATGCATGAAAGCAATAGGAACATTAAAAGGAGTTTACACACGTTAATAATGTATGTGTAGTAATGTAGTAATCATACTTACCTACTTTTTGGGGTCTAAGGGGGTCATTCCGACCCGATCACTCGCTGCACTTGTTCGCAGCGATCGGGTCGGAACTGCGCATGCGCCGGCGCATGCCGGACGGCCGAAAGCCATCGTACCCTAGCGATCGCCTCTGCCTGATTGACAGGCAGAGGCGGTCGCTGGGCGGGAGGGGGCGGCACAGCGCCGTTTAGCCACCGTTTTGTGGGCGCGGTCCAGCCAACACAGGCATGGCCGGACCATGCGGGGACCGGGCCGCAGCGGCTGCATGATGTCACATGCAGCCGCTGCAACCAGGGGTAGCGACGAGCAACTCCCGATCAGCCGCAGGAGCTGCGCTAGTACAAAAGCATCGGCGCTGTGCGATGCTTTTTATACTTGTGCGGGGGGGGGGGGGGGACTGACATGCGGGGCGGGCAAGCCCTGTGCTAGGCCAGTTATGAATGACCGCAGCAACGCCTATTCTGCCCCTGACTCCGTTACTCCTCCCAGTGGTCGGATGGTGCTTGCAGAGCTAGACTTCTGCCTTTAGCAGCCGCGTTTCAATGGGCAACTTAGGTCCGCCCAGACTCCGATGCCCCCAGGTCTTATTTGGTAACAAGGCACCCACCGAGACTGCAAGTGAGTAAGGGGAAATCTAACTAAATCCTGCAAGACTACCTACGGGAAAGAATACAAACTGTGGGGCAACAATGCCCTGAGATGTTTTAAGCAACCGAACAGTATATTTACGTACAACAATGCACAGGATGTAATAATAAATAAAGCAATGAGTTCCTAATCTAAACAGAGCTAAGCGAAGCATAAACAAGAACACTTAGCTGCAAGAGACTCCTGGATTCCAGACTAGGCTAGACAGAGCAATACAAGGCAGGAACAACCAAATCTGTCTAATACTTCTTCCAGGCACGGTCTCACATGAACAAACAGAAACTCGGGTCATAAGGGAAATGTGCTTCACACAAGTACCAGGCATGAGCACATACAGGAGCAAAAACCTTCTATCACCGGCCACAGATGAAGGGCAGGCTGGCTAATAAAGGAAACACACCCCAATCAGGATGGCTGGAAGCCAGGCACGAGGTAATGGCCTAATTAACTGACAGGTGAGACAGCCCAGGCCACACATACAAGA